>NW_010403984.1:19559-49776 GCF_000710305.1 Buceros rhinoceros silvestris | reverse complement strand
CAAGAAAAAAGACGTTTCTTATTTTCCCAGATGTAATTATAATATTATCTCTCTTTTAGTGGGGAAGTGGCGTTCAAATCCAAAATCCTTTCATCTATGGCCTATGTGAATCCTATCAACCTACATCCGAGTTAACAATTCCACATCCATTTAATACCTCTTTAACTATTAAGGACTTTTTGCACTGGCTTGCACACAATTCTAATGCTCCAGTATACAAATCAATATCACTGTGAAGTTAACACGTCAAGCCATCTACCTTAAAGAATCTCACGATTTTTCTGCATTTCAACAGAAAGCGTGATTCATGGTAACGTATACACATATCAGGTGTAACAGATCTGCACACAGGAAATCATTCAAGAGTAAAATTGCAGCATAAAAGCATTAAATCAGGAAAGAAAAAATGTTCAACCAACCTATCTACAGGTTAAAATACTCTGACCAGATTTTTTTTTTCAAAGTACAAAATAGTCCCATGTCTGAGGGCATTAGTATGATTTCATCTGATAGGAAGAAGAGAAAACTTAAAATTAGCATTAGTGAGTTAACTTTAAAAGAAAAATGACGAAATACAGAGTAAGATTAGCAAATCAGTGACACCACTAATATCACTGTTCCTACGCAAGTGCTGAAATGTGCGTTTTCAACTTCTTAAAAGAGAAAATACATTCAAGTTTAACTGCACAAAATATCTTAACAATCTCTTGATTTTTAAAGAGTGTGCAGACCACTGGTCCTTCCCCTCCTCTAATCTTTGGTAGCAGAGCATCTAGAAGATATTTAGAGCAGGATATCCAATGAGACTACTCTGTTTCATCAAGTTTGTGAAAGATAGAAAGGAATGGAAGAATTATGGCAAACACAATTTTACAGCTTACCAACTTCAGCAAAAACCCTATTAACAGACTTTCACACCATCCCATCACTGACAAGAATCACTTTTCAGATCCTGTATAACTTTGCTGGAAGTTATTACTCTTTAAGAGATGTCGTAAATTTACTTTCTAGAAGCTCTAACTTGATTTCTCTTGACTATGAAATACCATGTACATATGTTGATAAAATTCATAATGTTTATTGAGAACCCAATGAACTTGTACAGACTAAGTGGAGTGAATAACATCACTAAGATTACTGTCAAGGAGAAACATAAGACTAGTTACAATTAAGAAAGTCTTGCAATACGGTATTCTCTTTGCCACTGCAAAGTCTCTGCTGCTGCAAATAAATACAGTAAAGCAACATGGTGGAAGGGTGCTTTTGCTATTCTTGTTCAAACAGCTTAAAGTTAAGAAAAATAATATCCTGCTTTTATGCCTTTTAAATCAGTATCTCATCTACACAAGTAGATGGCTTCATAGTACATGCTTACTTGTGAACACTCAGCAACTGAAAGGAAAACGTGACTAACGTAAAATTCAAATAATCAGCAACAGCTGCCAACAGAGAAAGATCCTTTCATTAGATGAATAAACAGTAACAAAAAATTGTCCTAGTTAACTCTTGATGACTCCTTATACTCTGAATAGGTTTAAAATTGTATCCGTTCAGCTCCCATTATCAAGAGACAGAAAAGTCACCCTTATTATTATGTTATTTTTAAATATATTACTGAAAATATAAAGAATGATATTTGGGATCTATTTTTACCAATTTTAAATCAAATGACCCAAAGATTTGCGTCAGGGGAACATCAATCAAGAAAAAGAGTACTTTGTTGATCAGCATAACATCTCCTTGTATGTGTTCAAAACTGCCGACACTGTATTTTGAGAGAATCCTGCAATAAATTAATAGCTTATTTGATAAATACCTTCTATAGACAGTTTATTTGATAATTTTCCAACTGTGCTTAAGTAATGCCTGTGCATGCCACACTACAGGCTTGATTACTGTATTCCCATCTTGCCTTATTCAGGATAAGACTACCGTAACTTCATAAAGCCACTTAAACCACTGAAACAGCTTGAAGAATGGTATAATACTCTACTGAAGCAGAGGAATCTAAGAGAATCTACTCCCTTGATTTTGTAATTACAATGTGAAGCGCTACATATAAAAATGAAAGCATACCAACATTTCACAAAAAAAGGCTTCAGAAAAGAAATCATCCTTATCGCAAACGAAGGCTATGTTTCATCTTTGTCATCTTTATGGATGTAGCATTCTGCTCAAGTACAGTACAGTGGAAGATCAGATCCACAGGCTCTTTAAAAAGGCAATAAACACATCAAACAACTTACTAATGCATAAGATTTTCAAGTTAATGTGCATGCCTGAAGATGCTGTGTTGCCTGCAAAGCTACCTGAAGAAATTTTCAGTGTGTACGTTACTTCTGTAAATAGTAGATCAGCTTCTTCAGTTGCTAAAATCGACACCTTCCATCACTAGAGCAAGCTTTAAACAGGCATAAGCCAGAACTGCTGCTCAAATGCCTGGCGCCCATCATCTTTCTGTCCCATTCTCATTCTTTACATCAACAAAAATTACATGTCACTACCATGAACCATGTCAAAGAACTGATCTGGATCTTAGGACAGCTCCTTTCAGTGGACCTGTTGGTTTACAATGGCTTAACCTACATAGTGAGAAAAGACAGTCTTTACTCAGACTGAAAAATTTCAAAATGCCTCCTTGCAAGACAAAGAAACCATGCTGTTTTGGTAATATTAAGTCCCTTCTGAGTTTCTAAATACAGCTGTTCTGGTAATATTTGTCTGCATGCTGTATTAATAAAATAAGAAATGGAACAGTCCTATAGCTGTAAACATGATGCAACTGAAGACTGTACAACAAACTTTTATTCTACAAAAAAATAAAATAGCTGTTAGAAATTGATGGTATAACACATATGTACAGTAGCCAATTTATTAATGCTTGAAAGATATTAACAAAGATGAAAAATCATTAAACAATACATCATTTTATACCACTACCAGCCAAATTGTTTAACATCGCTCACCTAGTAATTTACCTAAACCATCACAGTATAAGCAATTTAGCATACTGCCAGTCCCAGCTTAGAAAAACAAAACCAGATTAACTTCCAGTTTTAAAGAGGCATTTAACAAAAGGTCTGAAAAGAAAAGCTACTGCCAATATGTGTTTGATTCTGAGTATTTATGTGGTCTATGACTTGGAAGTCTTTTCAAACTGCACATATTAAAATGAAATAAAGAAAATCCCTTAAGTTCATAAAATGCCCTTCATAGCTATTTTGTGCGTTTGGACTTTCACACAACCATCCACCTGACCAGAATACTACTAGTAGGTAGTGCAGCAGCATCAGTCAAGTTCTTTGAGCCAGAGACTGCTCATAAAGGTATTTTACCTTAAGTATTCTTCATCTCAACTCCTGAGACCTGTTCTGGTAATACATACATCAGCAAGGTCTACTACAAAGCAATAGTTATTTAATGTATACCTCACTATGTCCTAATTACTACTACTTCCACAGCAGGTAAAGAACCATTCATTCAAGCCTGCTCTTTCCAAGGGCCACCTTCATTAAGCTGATAGTTTGCTATCCAGAATAAAAGTCCTTGTAATTGAAAAACTGAACCATGACACAGCATGAAAAAATACCCCATCTCCCAGAGGGAAAGGGCAACACACAAGTGCATAACTTGCTTCTACATTCAAAGGCATGCTTATGCTTTACACCCACATGATATTCTCAAACTTTCATCCCTTTGGGGGAAGCAGAAGGGGAATTAAATATTGCATGTTAATGCTTTGATGTTAAAGATCAAAATTCTAATCTGAACTGAAAATGTTTCTTCTGTCAAAGGGGCATTCACGTAACAGAATCTACTCTTGGATCCTACTATGCAAGAGGAAAACAACTTTCTCAAAACTGAGTGAAAAGACGCTTTCAGACACAGCATTTTCACAAAAGTTATGTTGAAAGAAGTTGGTGAAATGCACTTGATTGGAACAAATTGAAAATCTGGCATTACTCTATAGCTGAATCTCCCACCACCAACTGAAAGGATACACAAGCAGCAAAATACGTGAAACAGGAGAGAATAGTGCTCCTAATTTACCTAAGCAGCCAGTTCATCTCAACAATTTAACAAGAGGTTCTACTTCAATATTAAACCATCAAAACACAAAGTCCCCCTTATTTCTGTTAAAAACACGTAGGGTTTTTTAGACCAACAACAGCTTTTTACTTTTCATGCAACGTTTCTGGACTTAGAATCACTGAAAACAAATAACCACAAAGTACTGGAACACAACCACTATCTATCCAGAATACCACATATATTACAAAATAAGACAATGCCAGTATTTGGCTTCATGCGTATCTGCATTTTAAAAAGTAAGCTAAAATCCTACTGTATATTCTTACAGTATATCCTGTTCCACCTTCTAGAAGTAGTAAGAACATTGAAACAATGAGCATGGGAAGGTAAATATACAAGCTTGACAGTATTGCAGCAAAGTAAGTTTTTTTTATCTTACTACCTAAAGAAGGTGAAAGGCAAATTTTTACAACCTAATTTCATGTAAATTTTATTGAACTGTCTACAATATTCTGTGAGTGTGTGCATATACACAGGCACGCACAGAAAAAGTGGTATCTACAAACAGTTACATAAATTATTTACATACATGTTATTTACATAAACTAATAACTGCATGATTTTCGATGTAAAAACCATATGCTTCTTGCACATATAACTGTTGCATGGGTCTTACAAAGTAATATAAACCTTTTGCAACAACTAGCTAAGCACATATCATAGCTGACTCCAAGTTTTTAGAGCTTGCAGGTTTTTAAAAAAATACAATACCTAGAACACTGTTATCAAACAAATATGCTTTATTGGCATCTAAAAACAAAATGCACCCAACATTAAAATGTACTTTTTCATTTTTTTAAACCCACTGCAGTACGAGGAACAAATCACAAACACTTACTTTAGAGAAAACAGAGACTATAGTGTAGATTTTACAAAATCACTTTTAATCTCTGTGTTATGCTCCTTGAATAACATGGGCCATTTCCTTTTCTGCCGAATTGTAGGAACATAAAATATCACAGCTTTGTCTGTACTTTAAAATTCTGCAGCAGCCTAAAAACACGGACAAGATACACCAGCACCTGTTTTCAAGTATAACAATTTTGATGGCCAACCTACGGGTAGTATCTAAAAAATTCCATTTTCTTCCATAGGAAGTCTTTGTTTTACAAGCTGTTATTTTATCTTTGTGAAATTAAAAGCAAGTGGGGGGAAGTTTATGCTTTACCAGAGAAATAAAAAAAAAAAAATTGTTTACCTACCATGTTCAAATTAAGAACAGTGTTCTATACAAGTCAGTTGTACAGTTATTTAAGTGAAAGATGAACATGAACATCAGATTAACTTAATTCTGGCAGACAAAAGTGAACTGCTACGGTCCGGTCAGCCATTTATCTATTACAGAGAGATGACAACTTTACAAAAGGTATCTTTTACCTACTGAGTGATGATTATGTCCCCTCAGTTTCTGTGCTTTCTACCACTGGTTCACTTTCTATATCAGCTTCTGTGTCACTCTTCTCTTTGTTTATCTCAACGGAAGATGTCATTTTTTCATAAAGTTCTGGATCGTCCTGCACCTGTGCAGTCGGTGGCTGACTTTCTGTCTCTGTATTTTCACCATTTACCTGGGGCATACTATCAGCTTTGTGTTGGGAAGTGGCCCCATCAAAATATTCAAAAACCCGTGGATGTGGAGGAGGGATCCAGTTGTTTGACATTCTGTCTCTTCCAAACCTGTTTCCATTAATTTCTCTGCAAAAATTAAAATCTCTGTCATCCCTATCCCTCTGTCTTTCCCAGGGTCTTCTGCGGTCATCAAAATCTCTGTGAGCATCTTGTTCAAATCCTCTGTTCCAATTGGGACCACTTCTACTATCAAACCTATAGTTTACATGCCGAAACCTCTCTCTCTCTTCATGGAAGCCTTTAGGGCCACCATAAACAGGGAACGCATGGTGCTCTCTTTCATCATAATCTCCTCTCTGTCCCCAGTGTTTGTCTGAATTGAAACCGAAATGCTCTCTTCGACCAAGATTATCTATACCTGGTCTTCCAAAATTTTCTCTTATGTCTGCATGAGGTCTTGCAAAATGTTCTCTTCCATCTACTGGAGGCCTTCCTATACCCTCTCTGGGATCAACTGGTGGTCGTCCAACGGAATCTCTGACATCCACTGGAGATGGTCTGTTAAGATTATCTCGGTTTTCCACTGGAGGAAAGCGATAATCTCTGTCTCCTTCCTGTTGAATGTTATCTCCTCCAAGTGGCAGTCTTTTCTCTGGATTAGAAATGCTATCAATATTTTGTCTTCCTGGTGTTCCAAAAGGTCTTTCTGTTTGATTAAAAATATCTCCTGGAGGGAAAGGACCTCGAGGTGGTGGGTGAAGAGATGGATCAAGGATTGCTGGAGGAGGAATACTACGCTGCGGTGGCATAGCTGGCTGCATTAATGGAAACCTTGGTCCAGGTGAATGGGGCATTAGGCCGGGCCGGATATCTATGAGAGGCATTCCTGGCATCCTCTGACTACTAATATTTAAATGAGGCATGTTTTGAACTGCAACTGGATGCTGCATTGCCATAAGTCCAGAACTACTTGAAATATTTGGTGGTGGCACTCCCATAAGTCCAGAACTGCTTGAAACGTTGGGTGGTGGCATTATAAGAAGCCCAGAGTTGCTTGAGACACTTGGTGGCTGTACTCCTGCCAGAACTCCTGAGCTGCTTGAGACACTGGGTGGCTGCATTCCTGTCAGAACACCAGGGCTGCTTGAGACAATGGGTGGCTGCACTCCAGCTAGAAGCCCTGAGGTACTCGAGACATTTGGTGGTTGCACTCCAGCCATAAGTCCAGAGCTACTTGAGATGCTGGTTGGCTGAACTCCGCCAACAAGAGAAGAGCTACTGGAGACAGTAGGCAGCTGCACTCCTCCTGCAAGACCAGAACTGCTTGAAACAGCTGGTGGTTGCACTCCTCCAACAAGTCCAGAGCTGCTTGAAACACTGGGTGGCTGTACAGCCGCTGCAAGTCCAGAGCTACTTGAGACACTGGGTGGTTGCCCTTCTCCAGGAAGCCCAGAACTGCTTGAGACACTGGGTGGCTGCACTCCTCCAACAAGTCCAGAGCTACTCGAGACATCACTTTGCCCTAAAATGCAGCAACAAGAAGAACAGTAAACAGAAAATGCCAGTGTAACACTTAGCATTAAAAACAAAATGCAGCTTAATCCGCATTCAGTTAATGCATTCGGTGATGCTGCAGCTGACAAAGTCTGTTTGTTTCTATAATGAACATGCATAATTTTAATCACACTGGTGATAAACAGATATTATGCTATAGAAATGAGTAATCACACTGGTGATAAACAGATATTATGCTACAGAAATGAACATCTCTACATAGTAAAGAATAGACAGCAGCTTAAAATTGACAAATCCCATAGCTATCACCCAATTTATTCAGGGCAAGTATTAAAATCTTTGCTATAATTCTATAAATGCTATACTATTCTACTCTCCTGCTCCTTTCCACTGCCACTTGTGCAGTAAGAATGCACTTTTAAGAAGTTTGCTAAAGGGCTCCCAGTCTTGGCTTTAATTCTTGAGTCTATGAAGAAAACATTCCTGAGCATAAGCTGCTAGGAATCAACGATCAGATGATGACAAAGGCGGTTCCCACCACTCCTCCAACTTAAACTGAAAATGAGTCCCAGACTAAACTTCCTATTCTGTAGTTATTAGTACAACAGAGTATGATTTGCAAAAACCACTGCAGAAGTATGATGCTTCCTGTACGTGATTGTGTCAGACAATAAAGATATTTCTTACCAGTTCTATTGTTTTCATTAGAAGAAATCTGAAGGTCTGTAAGATGTGATCCCTTTTCATCTGATTCGGGTTTGTTGATTGGCAGAGGATTAAAAACACTTCCAGCAGATAAAGTTGGAGTAGCCAGATTGCTCGTAATTGTGCCAACTGGTAGAACAAGGCTAGTAAAAGGAACATCCTTCATCGTCTCTTGGGCAATTGGTAATGGAGGCTGTACTAAGGCTGTAGAGAAATAACAGAAGTATATCAGGGCAATCATATATTCAAGCCTTCAGGATTGGTTTGGGAGAGGTCAGGATGATAAATTAAATGAAATTAATTACCCTAAGTGTTATATTCTTTTACAATAATTTCTTATCCTCAATCAGCACTGCAATATTCAATGTTTTTGCAGAAACCACGAACTGCAGGCAACCTAAACCATTAGTATTCTTTAAAAGATATTTTTAAACATTAAATGAATACAGTTAAAAGACTAAACAAAAATGGTTATAAATTATACAGTAACCAAACACCTCAGGTAACAGATACATGTTACAGATAGACAATACTGAACTATGCATAGAAATAATAAACAGTTGATTTGCCAGATTTTTTTTCCATTAGCTCCATGATAAGCTTTTCATAACAATCAGCTATTAGAAGAATCAAACTTACGTGTTGGAACAACTGGTGGGACAACAGGTGGCGGGACAACAGGTGGTGGGACCACGGGTGGGACTGGGGGAGGCATATAACCTATATGAAAAAAGACAAATTATTACAAGGGAAGCAAATAAAAGTTTTGCAGTAAAAGCTTGCCTACGTTCTTCATCCTGAAAAGCTGAATTACTTAAGACGAGCAAACAACAAATGTATGGAAAGGAGGCAATGGTGGTTATTGTTTTCAAAAACAATCCCATCTTTACTGTAGATGATCTGCGTGTACATCTTTTAAAAGTGATTTCTGCCAGCAATACTCACAGATGAAAATTAAGAGCTTCAAAATTTTTCAACAAAAGGAGATTAATCTTAAGGATTTTCAAATTTTCATTTTTATTGAAGTTCAAAAGAAAAGTTCCTATTCTCGACAGAATACATTGGTAAAAACAATACTACGTTAAACATAAGAATGTTCATACCTAGATTAACATTAAAGATTCAAACGTCCACTGGCATAAAGAGTAACCAGTATCTGATGAAAAACTATACAAAGCATGATGTACACAGAAGCACACAAACTGAGTATACTCACTATATACTCAACTTCATTTTTATGAATTTACCTGGAGGTGGCTGTGAAGGGTTGAAACTGGCTCGCAGGAAGGGTGGAGGAGGAATTGCACTGTAACCAGGAGGAGGGACAGACATTGTGACAGGAAATGCAGGTGGAACCAAGCTAACAGCAGGCACAGCAGGAGCTACTGGAATCTTTTTTTCATGGAAAGAAAAAACAAGTAATTTCAATACTTAACAGTATTCGGTGACATTAAAAGAGCGATAAACTCATTAGACTGTAATTCACGGTGAGCACTAAGTGTACTAAGTGCTTTGTCTGTATTCTGAACACCCTCAAGAATCAGACTGCATTCTGAAATGGTACCTATGCTACAGATAAACAAGGACACTAGAAGAATCCTATGCTACCCTCTACTCTAAAAAGAACAGAAAAATACACTGTTAAATACTGCACTTATTCAAGGATAAAAATTTATCTACGGGAGAGAGGTGAATGCAGAAAGGAAAACAGAAAAGAGGAAGGAAAATGTAGACAGTGTGGTAATTTGAGAACACTTAGAAAAACCGTGATTCTAATTTCATTAGAAAAATATACATACTTTAAAACAGTACTGGAAAGTTGAGTTTACTCTATGTAATTATAAGGCTAATAATCCTGACGCAACCCTGAAAATTACTTAATACTTCTCAAACTTCTGTTGATACAGCGATTTACTTATGTTGATACAGTGCAGCATAATTGCAAGTAATTAGCAGCACAAGAAAAGTTATATATATGTATATTTAAATACATATTGATCAGAGTGTAGACTAGGAGAGAGTTGAAATAAGAAGATTGAAGAAAATTTTTGTAAGAAAAAAGCACAAAATTCAATGCAACTCAATGCAAATGTTAATTTTCATAATAATTTTATGTCAGCTCAAGCATTAGATATGCCTATACATGTTAGGAAAGATAAAACAGTATAATACGAACATAAAAAATTCGCATTAAGCAACTCTTCATTTTACAACTTCATATGGTCATTATAAAAAGGATTTAAAGAATTTGATAAAAAAGCATTTGTATTTATAATTGATAAATGTGTAGTGTAGTATACTTAAGAAAATTATACTGTACTCTTCTAGCCTTCCACAATACCTTGTTACTGACTAGATGTTACTAAAAATTCTGTTTTAGCAGAAGAAAAATAATACAGCACAGAATCAAAGACTCAAAGAAGCATACAGAGTGCAACAACACACTACTTGAATAATCAGATCTTTTAAAGATGAGACTGTCCCTATGGAATCTTGCCAAAAATTACTGAAAAATAATTAAACTTATCTTCAAAGCTGATATGAGGAAAACACATAGGTAGAGAAGAAATAAAACACAAGTGAGAAAAAGGTTATCATATTGCTTAGTTTATAGAAAGATGTTTTGCTCTATAAGCAAAGTACTTCCTGTAAGCTCATTTTAATTTTTCCTTAAAAAACTAACATGCCACTTTGGTGGCTGTTTTGGTTGGAGGTTTTTTTGGGTTTGGTTTTGTTTTTTATAATTGCTCAGTTTTCAACGTTTAAGCCTTCATTTGAGATTGTAAACAAGTTTGGCATATGTGCATGAAACTAAAGAGTTTACTCAAACACAGCAACTTTAAAATGTTTTGACCCAGGACCTCAGTATTTTTAAGTAGTTTAGCTCAGCATTAAAGTTTATCTGTATCAAAAAAAAAGGGTGCCCTCCAGTTCTGTGGGGATTCTGAAAACTCAGACCAATACAAACCTGCAGCATAGTAACTGGTTGTGTGTAAGCTTCTGTCTGCGTTGTAATAACTGTAGTCTTGTCAACTGTAGCACTCTGCGTAGTTTGAATATTTTCTTTAGCAGCTTCTGAGCTTCTGGCTGTTTCCCATTCTTTAAAAAAAAGGTATATTTTTCATATAAAAAGATAATTACAGTGCCACTGATATTGTAAACAACTAACTAGTAAAACTTATGTAAACTGAGAGTATGTAATACTTAAAAATTAACTTTCTAAGGATTTGCAGTTACCAAGATAAACACATTTTCTAGCTATAAGAATCACTGTTCATGTCTGTACCTGTATTTACTGTTTCCTGGTCAATCATGCCACCTTCAGCAAAGCCCTCCAAATCATCCAATTTTACTTTCTCCCAAGGAATATATGAAACTCCCAGATCCACATCCCAGAACTGCTTGTATTCTGTTTTCACACCTTTATTCAAAGCCCAGGCAATCTGAAAATAAAACCAACCAGATAATCATATCATATCAATCATATAATCTGTGAACAGAGCATTTCAGTTCATTTCCTTCATGTTTCTGTCACTGCAGATCAATCTTCAGAATCTATTTACTGATGTTTTAACAGGTTTTTAATTTCAAATGAACCTGTAGGAAGTTTACATGGCCTCTGGGGAAATTAGAAACACTGATTTCAAGGACTCATCCTAAAGCATTAGAGAAAGTAGAAAAAACCACAGCATTTAATAATACACTTAACTCTATAAAAATACCATCAAATTCAGTACTAAGTGATTCACGTGGTCAGGTTCGGGACTGAGGTTGTTTACAATCTTGTACTCCTCCCTAGTGCGTACCTCAGACATTCACCAAGTATCAAGTCACAGTTTCATCTTACTATCTTTCATGCTGCCTGTTAAAAGCTCCATTTTACAGAGGAAAGAAAACACTTTACACCTTACGGTTTCATTCTTCTTCTCCATACTGTACATTTGAATGAACAGCTGCTAAATGACAAATCCTCATACTAAAAACTGTACTGCATTTGATATCGACAGCATCCTTAGATTAAAATCAACTTACCTTAATAATTTTAGACCCAATTTTGTAAGACCCAGAACTAAGTTTCTGAAGAGCACGATATGCATCTTGTCTATGAACCATACAGACATAAGCAC
This sequence comes from Buceros rhinoceros silvestris, assembly GCF_000710305.1. Classification (NCBI taxonomy): domain Eukaryota; kingdom Metazoa; phylum Chordata; class Aves; order Bucerotiformes; family Bucerotidae; genus Buceros; species Buceros rhinoceros. The sequence goes on along the minus strand of NW_010403984.1, from coordinate 37,768 downwards.
AGCCCCTTGGGGGAATCATCTATGGAAAAAAAGCAACAGTCTTAAAAAGTAGGAAAACCAGTACTCCAGATTACATAATACACTAACTGAATACTAATTCTAAAAAGCAAAAAGCTTACAAGGTAAACAATCATTACTTCTATCAGCAATATTAACAATTTTGAGCACCAGCAAAAGTTAACAGCATGATATTGACAGAGTAATTTAGGTATAACATTTTCAAGCAGCAGCAAGCTGAAGAATTGATGCTAAAAATGACATGAAAGATTTCAACAACGTGGAGCAGGCAGGAAGTAGGAGCTGTACTATGACAACTTCCGAAAAGCAGAATCTGATACCTCTTATTAAGCTCTAAATTTACTTTAGAGGTAACACTAAGAGGTACACATTAGTGATCAAAATTATCTTGCATTTTTGAATGGTAGAGTCTTCATTCCTGAAGTGGGATTTCCATGAGCTTTCATATTTTGTTCAGGAAAAAAAAATGATGTGGCATGTAATTTGTGAAAGTTTGCAAATCGCGTATGACAACTGCTTCTTTTAGTTTTAGTCAAATATACAGGTGTGCTTTCATGTTGTTTAGGAGCACACAATATCATAACGAACAAAAATATTTAAGATGACATATCAATGTAGTTCTTACAAAACATGTTTACAATATAGAACCACGTTATCCTAGAGACTACAAGCATCGTGGTATGTGTAGGACTGACTATTTATGACATGGTTTGCCTTTGAAATGTAACAGGCACTGAGACATTACGGTTGTTACATTGCTTTCCTCTAAACTTTCTTAAATGCTAGTCCTGCAAATCAAAATGAGGCTTAAATGTCAGGCTATGGGGTTTTTTTTTTTGACTTGTGAAGCTTTTTAAATATTCTGTAATGCCATAAAAATTATTCCTTATTAATTATATATACAAATACATTAACATGATAGGAAAAAAAGTAAAAATATTATCTGAAACGAAGGAAATCACAAGCAAAGCACTTTAAAATTGCTGGAGCAAGAGACAAAAATTCAAGTTTCTCTCATGCAGATATGAGAGAATTGTGCTGAATTACAGGCAACACTGAAGTACAACTCTAAACTTCTAAATCTAAATTACTCTAAATAATGAGAAATAGATCTCCTAATTATAAGCATCTTTTTAATTGTCACATTTTAGAATAAACACTTGTTTACAGTACAACTTCTTTTCTTCTAAATGTTTTATCCACATTGATTCTACTTAAGGAACCCTCTGTATGGAACATAACCAAGAACAATATGGATAACACGTCAATTTATGTCCATTAGTCCAAGGGAAAATGATACCTGCCCTGTGCCATATTACAAAAAGAGAAAAGACCTAACTTCTCTTTTATTAAGACCCTGGTTTAAAAAACTGCCTAAGTTGTTAGTGCTTGCGAAAAGCCATTTTACCATGAAGTACACTGTCTTTAACGCTTCAAAAGTCAGTATATAGAAAGCAACAAGTATCACAGCCAGTTTTTAAACAGTGATAAAAAAAGTCTCCTGAATACAAGCTTAACGTGCTAAAAGGAATTCAGTGGCACAAGCATGTTTAAGTTGCTAGTCTGTAATCCCTGAAAATGCATAACGTGCTTACTTACATTAATTGACTCTATTTGTCCAAATTCTTCAAACAAGTTAGTTAAATCTTGCTGTGTAGCCTTCTTGTCTACTTGACCAACCCAAAGAGTAGTACTGCAAACTGTCAAGAGACATGTTCACGTCAGTCAAAATACTAGGATGTTAGCTTATAAAACACTATAGCATTCATATAAAAGACACTACAACTACACAGAAATCACTGATCATAAAGCAAGAACAGTAAATCTATAACTTACTGCATAGAGCTTAAGACTAACGAAACAGATGTTCACCAATCATATTCAGTACAAGCATCCCTTCTTGTTTCATTTTTGTTTTAAACAAAATAATTGTTTTAAAAGAAATGAAAAAATAAAGTCCAGCAGATTATTAGCTAAGGCAAGCTGCAGTAGAAATTACTTAGGAAAAATAAAGAAATCATTTCTATACCATGTTCAAAAAAACCCAAACCAACAACAAAACAAAAACCAGAACACCACCATGCCTCTGGTATTTAAAGTCAGTTTAAACACCTGTTTAAACAGAAGGAACTTAACTGCAGTATTTTGCATTGCATTTTCACCTGAAGGAAAAGGAAACTATACTTTTCCTTTATCTTGGGGAATATCCCAGGAAAGACAACTTGGCTGAGGCCCACCACTGAGCTGAGGATCTCCAGGATACTTCTAACTCTTGTCAATTCCACCACAAGCCCAGATCCCGCCAATTTGCCTCCCAAATGCCCATCCCCATCCCCCTCATTGAATTTAAACACCCACTGACATGTGAGCTAAAACTTCCTTTCCATGTATGAACACAATTCCACATCTTTTGTCTCCCAAGTATTACCCAACCTACGCATGCAAGTCTTGACAAACTCACAGCAAGTACTCCCACTTAACACGGGGCAATCTATATCAGCAAGAGATTAAGCCAGTACTGGTGGGTTTCCTCAAATATCTTACTACCCTGAGTAATCCACCCAGGATCTTATAAGGAACTAAGGCAGAACAAATCCAGTCAGCCTGGATCTCTTGGGCGTACCCTATCCTGAACCAAGGAAACATTATTACTTCATCATTATCTTGATACATCACACATCCTTCCTGTACCAATCTTAGTGCACCAAAGTGGAAATCACTGCTGTGCGTTCCTGTCAAGCGACATTTTCAACTGACAGAAGTTCTCAGCAGTACTGAGAAAGACTAGCCTCAAGAGTTCTCTTGGACAAAAAGTGTTCCTAACATGTTTGTAGATGGCCCTTTTGTTTCTCATGATGTCAAGCTCTATGAAACAATTCTTCAGACCTCAGCAAGTGGCAACAGTGGCTGTCATTGAAAAAATGTCATAAAGTAAAATACTTGTCAGGTGATTTATTTATTTACCCCCCCAGAGTTTCCACACTTCACTTAGCCGCCTTAATAGCCTCCTTCCATGAGCTGGGTCACTTCACAGGACCTCAGCTGCAGCTGTTGTTCATCAGATTGCTTAACATCCCTACCTCCCAGTTCCCCATTCTGACTATAGCTCTCTGCCTTGCAGGTTACTGAAAAAAAAAATCTACACCCTAAAACTGACTTGTCTTTTTTCATGTGAAAAGCCAGAGGAAAAAAACCAAAGTCTAAGCTGTAGCACAGGCCTGAGTTTAAAGCCACCTTGGAATGATGTAAAATACTGATGTGAAGAGAACAGAACACTCTTTGTAAAAATGAATTTTAAAACTATCATTTATCTGACAAGTAGTTCAAAACACAAGATAAATGCAAAACTACATCAGAAACTGTGTATAAACTAGCTAAACAAAGTTAAATTAGAGAATACAAATGCATTACAAAAATAAATTAGATACAATCACGTATCCCAAGAATCCAGAGACCTGCTAACAGCAGCAATGGGATATACTAACGTTGTCCCTAATAAGGGTTTTTCCACCCAGTGGGCAAGAAGCCAATCCACACACTGATCTGAGATATTTGACTTTATTTCTCTTCTGCAGAATTGGGTGCCAGGCACCTAACAACAGCCAGCACACCCATCATTGCAGGGCACACACTATTTGTAATAGCACGAGACACTTTCTTGGTTACTCATATTTCCCTACCCATCCTTCAACACGCACACATATGCTGTCTAATGATTAAAACAATTTGGGGAGGTTTGGGGACGTTCCCTAATTAGCACACTCCATTTTACCTTAGGCGTGTGTATTTTGGCATTATAACTATCCAAGGTTAGTTTAGGATACACCCTTGGCTTGTCTTTGGTCCAGAAGTTATGTATTATCTTACGTTTTAAATCAGCAACGGCAAAAGAACACATAAGACACATTGCTTTGTTTCACATCCTATTCAAGGTTAGGTATTTTCCAGGATGCCTCAACCATGTTTCAAGCTAAACTTCTAGCCTCGTTCTTTCGATATCACTGTAGATGTCTACACCCCATTTCACTGTTGCTAGCACTCATCTCAAAATACATTCCCTTTGATTTAAGCAACTGTGTGAAGAACATTCTCCTCTCTGTTATATTTCTTTTAGTATGTACATCTCTGTAGAAATAACAGCAGTGCACAGCTGCACTCTGCAGATGCTGAAATCCAGTTGGGTTTTCGATGCTTTCTTAAGATACAACCATTATGGTCTGTCTTAAGATACCAAATTCCTTGTTTCACATTTCAACCTGCTTTAGCTCTCTGTTCTTGTGAAACGCTATTTTAAAAGCACTATAGAAGTTTAATAAAACCGGCCTTTATTTAAGGTACTCAACAAGGTGTTCAAAGCATGTTCCACATACTTTAATGTCTAATCAGCGTACCAACTTTCAGATCAAGTACTGATCATCTTCAAATGCCCCACGGAAAGAGAAAGCAGACTGTAACTTAGAGACGGCCCCTGCTACAAACTTTTCAGAAGTAAAATCATTGGTGCAATAGCATGATTAAAATAATGAATAGAACAGTATAACACTTGCTTTCCTTCAAGATGAAATTATGTACCTAAGTTGCAAGAAACACAAGAAATTAAACTTATAAAAAAAGACGATAGTTATTGCATTTTGTAACAGTACTGAGGCTAAATCTTGTTCCTTCAATGAAAAGCAATGTTTTTTTTCCCTTTAATCCTACATTATTAAAACAGTAAACAGCTGCCACTTACCACTTAGTGTTTTTGACCGTATAGGAGGCAATCCCTTTTTCTGACGTTCTTTTTCCCTTTCCCTAGCCCTTCTTTCACTGGAATATGAACGAGACGACTTTCTCTTCCTTTCTCTTGATCTTGAGCGTGAACGTTTTCTGTGTTTACGCTTACGAGAACCAGACCGTGATCTAGACCTTCTTTTTCTTGGTGACCTATAAAATACTTAAGTTCAGTAATTTCTTTGTCTTTTAACTACAAACTTTAAACACGATGCAGACATTTCTGTCATAGGCACGCAAACTGCTTCAGGAAATAATCCTAATGCTATTTGTGCGAGGAATAGAATATACACCTTGAGCTTAAAATGAAACAAAACACTTTCAAAGAGTTCCATACAGAAAGTATGTATCTAACACGCAAATACTCAATCAACATTTTTTCATTTAATATGACAATTTTGGAAACTACAGAATTTAGAACAATAATTACAAATTGCAACTTTTTTCCAGAAAACCTTCATTTACTTAATAGAAGTTAATTATGAAACCTTGAACGAGATCTTGAACGAGTTCTTGATCTTGAATGAACAGCTGATTTCTTTTCTTCTTGTTCAAAAATCTCTTCTTCAGCAACATCCTGTCCTTCATCTATATCCATGTCCTGAGGTCAGACATAACAGATTTCAATAACATTTACTAAATATGCTCACAATATATATGACTATATGAAAGCACACATCCACATTTCAAAATTACTCATTTTGAAATCATTTTAGTATGTGTTTTCCTTTCAACTTCTGTAATCAAATTTAAAATAGTTTTTACCTGTTGTTGAATATCCATTGAATCATCTACATTTGTTTCCACTTCTAAAAACTGCTGCTGACTACTCCCTTGTGATGGTGATGCAGAGTGCTCTGAACCAAAATTTACTTCTTGATTCTCCTCAGGGCTTGCCTAAATAACAAACAATAATGTATCTTAAAAAGTCTCATAATTCAAAATGCTTACCGTGTCAAAATGTCATACTACATGAAAAAACACCTCTGAAAAACTATTTATCAAGTCTCATTTTCCTTTTATTTATTCTTGAATCTGTTTCTTAATATCAATTCCTACATTTCTTGTTGCTCCTTCTGTCTCTATCCTCTTCTCCTTTCCCTCCGCTCCCAACACAGGCTTCATAACTTCTATATGTTTTATCATTAATATATTTTATCATTAATATATTTTATCATTCATTCTTTTCCCTTAATTATTCTCACTGATAATTAAACATGGAATTAAAGAAAATTCTCCTCATAACACGCTGCAGTCATTACAGAGTAGTTGCAGAGTAAGTCTGTATCTTTCAGTTACTATCAAGGTGAAAAGAAAATTTCCTTTCTGTACTGACTAGACAAGAAGCTGAGCGAGCCTGAACAGAAAAAACTTCTGGACTTGGAATAGAAGATCAAATAATAAGGGGTGAGTCATATGAACATTCCACCCATAAATGAACCGTGATTTAATTTCATAAATTAAATTAAATTCGAATTCTGCTTATTTAAGGATAAGGTAGGTATTCAGCATTTTTATTTTCAAATTAGATAGTTACTTCCACATACATCATAACAAAACTCCTAAAACAGACACAATCTTGAAAGTTATATTCCTTTACAACATTTTAGTGTTTAAAGCAAAAAATTGCTAGATATCCACCAAAATAAAAAAATCTATTTAGTCTACAGCTATGTTGTACAAGTTTTCTCTTGCACTTAAATGAGAAATGAAAACATAGTAAAATAAAGCATTACAATAAGAAAATAATATCCAGTAGAAATTAAATTACTATTTCTATAAATGATTAAAAACTCAAAGTCACAAATTCAAAACTGAGATAACATTCTTGACTGAAAGCTGAGCAACTGCACCTTTGCATAGGTTAAATTAAAATCCCCAACAGATGTTTGTTGTGTTTCAACCTAAGATTTGTATTTTATGGTGAAACTAGATCCACATACTTCACAGGAAGTCCCCTTTTATTCTGTCTTGATACTGACCAGATACAATGTTAGGGGTCGCTTCTAATGGGATGAGGAATTGGGATCAGGAGAGGAAAAGAGCAGCTACATACAGAGGACTAACTTCAAAAATCAAGTCAATTTACTTCAATGTAAAAAATAGAAAGGACCCAGTTCATGCAGCTAAGAAGGAATCATGGGTTGTCTTGATCATCAAGTTCTTAATAAAATCATTTCTCAGAAATATGTGACTCTATTCTTTGGCTCAGATTCTTCAACAGAGCCAAGACTTAAAGTTTGGTAAATTAGGGTAAATTAAGGCTAATTCGAAGTAAGTAATCCACAGTCTCTGTTCTGTCCTCTTGATGGTTCTGCAGCAGTAGCTTGCACACTGCTTTTCCTTCAGACAGCATCATCACATCAGTGCTCACTTTCTTCTTTCTGGCAGCAGAGAAAAAGCTTTTTTTTCTTCCCATATAAAGAGGTGAACAAGCAAAGCGCAGTCGCTCTTTCGTAAGAGAAATAAGACGTATCCCCCACACATTTTGTTGTATTTTCTTTTTCATTTTTGCTTTAAACACTTTCTTCTGTGTATTCCACTTCCTCCGCAAATTCAGATCATCAGCTGGTGACGAAGACTTTCAATGTAAGAGAAGCGTCCTGGATTACGAATTTTTATTCAGAGGAGAGAATAATTATTACGACAGCCACAAGATGGAGTTCTTACCTTTTGAGGCTGCTGCTGCTCTAGAAGCTGTTGTCTGAGATGTTCTAAATTTTGTTGCTGTAGCTGTTCAGCTAGTTGATGAAAAAGTGAGTTGTTCACAGATTCTGGTACTAGAGGCCTAAAATGAAATAACATATATAAAAAAACCCCACAACAATTCTTCTCTTGGTTTAAGCAGTTGGTAAATAGGATTTCACAATTTAACTAAATTTAATTAAACAGGTCTTCACAAAAAAACTGAAAAATTAAGACAATGTAGCTAGTTCCACCTTCTTTTACCATCATTATCACATTAATGCTAATCAGCATTAATTTAATCAACAAAGCAAAGAACGCGCTAAGTCTAAGGTGAAGTTAAAGAAACTTCTGGCACACAGACTTACATGAAATATTTTTTAAATGTGTATGCTTCATTAATTTACTGAACTGTTTTTCTCTTCCTACTGTTTTAGTATATTTATGCTGTGAAAGAAACAACATTGTCCTTACTATTTAACTGTAACATTCAAGTAAGCATCAGGCAAATTTTAGCATTTTCCATAAGAAACATAGCTTGATCTTACAGTTGGGATGTGGGAGTTTCCTTTTTAGGCTCTTCATTTTGTTCAGATTCTTCCCCAAAGTCAAACCTGTCCATCAGCTTCTAGGAGAAAGCAAAATAAGCATTACTGAGTACTCCTCATACGTCATTTTATGAATATTTATTTTTCAGAAGAAAAATGCTCTTATTTCTCAACTTAACCCCCCAAAAAAAAGTTTGGCAAAGAATCTGAATAGGTTATTATTTGAAAAATAACCTTAAATGTCGTACTGCTATTGCTACCAAACTCTTGAATGCTTCAAATACCAAATTTTGTTCCTGGCTTTCTTGAGCTCTGGCTGTGGTAACAAGTACAATCATGTTTTTTCCACAGTAAATTGCAACTAGTTTGGAGGGAGTCTTAAATGAAGATTAATTTTATGTAATGGTACCTTTAATTTAATTACTAAGAAGAGGCCCATTATCCAATCCTTTGGCTATCAGCCAACTGCTCTGCTCATATCAAGAGGACACCTCTGCTATGAGGACAGGCTGAGAGAGTTGGGGTTGTTCAGCCTGGAGAAGAGAAGGCTCCAAGGAGACTTTCAATAGTCTTTCAATACCTAAAGGGGCCCTATAAGAAAGATGGGGAGAGTCTTTTTAGCAGGGCCTGTTGGCTTTAAACTAAAAGAGGAGAGAGTTAGACCAGGTACAACAAAGAAATTTTTTAAAATTAGGGTGGTGAGACACTAGTGCAACTAGTTTGGAGGGAGTCTTAAATGAAGATTAATTTTATGTAATGGTACCTTTAATTTAATTACTAAGAAGAGGCCCATTATCCAATCCTTTGGCTATCAGCCAACTGCTCTGCTCATATCAAGAGGACACCTCTGCTATGAGGACAGGCTGAGAGAGTTGGGGTTGTTCAGCCTGGAGAAGAGAAGGCTCCAAGGAGACTTTCAATAGTCTTTCAATACCTAAAGGGGCCCTATAAGAAAGATGGGGAGAGTCTTTTTAGCAGGGCCTGTTGGCTTTAAACTAAAAGAGGAGAGAGTTAGACCAGGTACAACAAAGAAATTTTTTAAAATTAGGGTGGTGAGACACTAGCACAGATTGCCCAGAGAGGTGGTAGATGCCCCATTCCTGGAAACATTCAGGGTCAGGTTGGATGGGGTTCTGGGCAACCTGATCTGATGTCCCTGCTCACTGCAGGGTGTTGGACTAGATCTTTGAAGGTCCTTTCAAACCCAAAGCATCCTATGATGCTATAAGAGAAGACCTACAGCTTGACTTCTTTGCAAAGAATTACTGTATTTTCACACACACATCATTTAGAAAACCCGAATCCCTTCAAATAAACTGGTCCTTGAAAAAAAAAAAAAAAAAAAACAAAACCTTTTTTCCCCCCCAGACTACATAAGAAAAGAAAGAAAAATCAAAGCAAGCAGTTGTTGTGTAAGAGGAGTAAGCCTCCAGAGGGATAAAAAGAAAAGTATCTGACGGGGAAAAAGTTACATACAGTTCCTGTTTTATCTATAAAAACATCTCTGCTGAAGTTCTACTGAACGAAGAAGGTTTAGCTTGTTTATTAACTTTTAAACAGTCCAGAAGCATTTCAATAGCTTTTTTCTTTTTTTTCTTGAAGTCAAAACTAAAGAGCAAGCAATACAACAAACATTATTTGCTATTGAGATTCTGGTTTTGGGTAATTATACATTGATAGGGCAGTGTTATCAAATCCATGCCTATGCATCTTTACAGTTCAGAAGTTCTCTGAAAAGCAGAGTTAATGCTGTACTACAAACTGCTGTAAGTTCCTCTCACACCCTGGTCTCAGAAGAAAAAAAACAACAGGATAAGAACATAGGGCAGTCTTTTGAAATATGAAGGCAAAAGCCACGATGATCTAGTAGCCCACTTTGCTTTCTCAGGATGTCCTATTTCCTCTCAATTACTGGAGTCCAGCAAGAACAAACCATAAGCTAAGAGACTGATCAATCAAGAATTTTTATTTTTCCAATGAAATAATCTAACATATATGAAAGCAGGACTAAACATATCTCTGAGAAAACACAGCAGAAACATCAAGACATAAGACCATCACGCTTATGGGAAATAGGATGCCAAAACCCAGAATAATTTTCACCTTACATATCTAATCTGTTTAAAGCAAGCTGGTCACCTTCTTTTCGGTTTTTTTTCCATATTGCCAGAATATTTTCAATACAGCATTTGCAAAATGAGGAAAATGTGTTTTAGAAAAACCACCAGTCTCATCTTTAAGATATTATTAATCATCATGTATCTTCCATCATGACAAAGTAGAAAGGAAGACAACAGAACATGTACTAATCATCGTAGAAAAGGAACAAATGGAAATAATTATAGCCAACAATTTATGATATGCAAAAGACTAGTTAAACTGGAGCCAGAAAAAACCAAAAAATTGTGCAGCATTTTTTGTTTTTGTTTAAATTTGGTTTTTGTTTAAATTTGTTTCAAATAACATAGTAGACATTAAAGGGAAAATTCTGAACTGAAATATCTTGATTTTTAAATAAATTTTAAAATACTATCTACAATGAAGCAATAGAAATTGCAACACATTAAATATTAGGCTATCTAGGTTAACCCCCACACACACATATATGAAAAGTAAAAAATTTCCCATGAATGCTACACCTTTTACTTTAATTACTTAACAATATATTCAGAAAAAGTAATGGAAATTATTAAAGACATGAAGAAAGCTTTTTATACCAAAGGAAACAAAATTCTTAAGTATTAAAATATTCTCTTTACAAATTAAAATTGAAGGAATAGAACATAAATGTATAGGAAATATTGATCAAAATAAATCTTTTTATCAAGATTATAACACATGCACATTTGATGTTGACAAAAGTAAGGAACTTTTAATGTAATGCATATTAATTTGTGCAACTTATTACAAGATACCACAGAGACTGAAGAGCTTGAAAACAAAGGATGGAAGAACTGCCATATTTATTAAAAATATGGAATTTTTTTTAAAAAAGGATACTTAGATATTAATCAGAAATATCCTCCTGCACTATTTTTATTTGTTATCCAATTCACCATCTTTTATATCACAGAATGAGAACTAATCTTCACAGTTTTCTTTGGATCACAACGCTTACTTATCATAAAAGCTGTTTTTTTTAATGTCTGCCAATTCTGAACATTTGCTTTTTGGACACCGCCTCCAACTTTGTAAATACTTCTATATCCTCATCACAGGCCCATCCTCCATTCTCTAAAACTCTATCACAAGTCTGTTCAGTATCATCTACAGAAACTGCTCAGTGTCTTTAATTATTGTTTTCAGGAATTGCTAGATTTTCTAATTTTACTGCTGCAGCTTTTTTAAGATGTTCAGGATTGGCCCCTGTACCTCAGGTAGGAATACTTCACCCATTTCCACTAGATGACAGTTACCTCTTCTGCCCCATTCCTCATAAACCTCAGGATCACAGAACAGTCCAGGCTGAAAGGGACCTTAATAGGTCTCAGTCCAACTTTATGCTCACAGCAAGCTTAGCTGTAAGCTCAGACCAGGTTACTCAGGGCTTTATACAGCTGAGCCTTGGAAACATCTTTAGATTCCAACAACTGAGAGCGCACAACCTTCCCAAGCAAGCAATACCAAAGCTTGACTGTCCTCAAGGGAAAGGAGGTTTTCCTTATACCCACCCTGAACGCTTCCAGTTCAATTTCTGTCATCTATAATCCTGCCACTATGACATGTGAAGAGCCTGGCTGCATCATGTTGCTGATCTTCCTGTAGGTGCTGGAGTGGGGACTGAAGTTAAGTCTCCCCCAAAGCTGCCTCTGCCCCAGAGGCAGAACTCTTCCACGACTTACAAGAACAAATCAACACAACCTACTGAAAGTTTGTAAATCATGACACTATCACAAGAATTCCTTCCACAACAGTTACCTTCAAAGCTCCAGAAATCACAATCACGTACATTCGCTTTGTTGACAACTTTCATGTTAACAAGACTCCTGCATACTACTACTGGCATAAACTAACTCAAGAACATCAGGCTGAACTCACTCAAGGTATACAAATATCTCATCAGTATGCCAGTTCCTGCAATTTGCCCCAGTTCAGTTGTCCAACATTCAAGATAGCCATACCTAGGAGTACCCCTACCCATATCAATAATGGAATTGAAGTCTGTAGAATAAAACCGCAATATAAAGTCATGTTCTTAATTACTTTTTGTATCTAAATATTAAGGCAGATCCTATCAACCGATGCACTCATTCCCTACGATTACACCCTAATCGAGTTGACAGTTACAGCTGTGATACAGCATGATTACAGGCCATTTTTTCCCTGATTTCTAGAAATGTAAGAGAAATTGTCCTAAAACTTTAAACTCAGCACTTGTCAAGTTCTAAGCATCTAACTGCCTGAAAAAGGGATTATCTACGTTAAGGAAAAAAAAGGTTTTTTTACTTCTAACTTCCTTATCCTTCCAACACAAGTTACTCTATAAAATGCCACTGAGCCCTAAACTCATATAAAACCAATATTTTCATTTATACTACTCTGTCTAGACATTTTTTTTAATTTTCAAGACAAAGCACTTAGTAGTTTATTCAGGTATTTTTAAGATCTCTGAAGTCAAACCATAAAATCCAAAAGACAACTCACATACATTTTAACAATAAATGTTTCTTCAAATTTCTGTCATTCTACTTCTACCTTATTAAAAGAGACACTCTGCTCCAGTGGATTGAGCGTGTTAGCAGCAGCAGCTGCAGCTGTAAGTTGTGCTGTGAGGGCTTGTAACTGAACGACAAGACCAGCATCCAGGGCTTGGAGCAGTGAAGGTTGAGGTTTCTGCTGCTGTATCTGCAGTGTCTGTATCAACTGCTGAAGCTAGAAGAGAACAAAACAAAAGCATTAAACAACAAATACTTTTTAAAAGAAAAAAAAACCAACACAACCGAAAAAAAAAAACCTAGTCTTTTTTTCCTTCCGATTAGGAAAAAATACCCTCAGGAATGCAGTATCATCTAACCTGTGGCTAAGATTTCATTTTAATTTGTTTTCAATTAGGGCACATTTTGTTCCCACTTACTGGCTAATTTGTTTTCTGTGGCTGATAAGACACGCAGATGCTTCTTCCTCCTAACTCGCTCTGACAGGTTGCATGATGACCAGACACCACTGAGGATTTCCTGCTTTCTAGGGTTCCCCCTCTTCTCTTTCTCCAGTTTGATTCTTTCTGACCTGAAAAAAATCTGTTAGCCTACTCCAGCTTCCTAATGGCTGACCTATATTAGAAAAATCTGTATGCTGTAGCATTTGTGTACAGAAAATCACTGCACTGTTGCAAGCTCCACTTAAAACTGATGGAAAATGTCCCTATGAAGAGCTTGCACTAGTAGTGTCTCAGGATCAGTCACAAGAAAAATCTCATGCTGAAACTCAGGTTTGCACTGATAGACTGCAATTCCCTTGCTCTGTTAAAACAGAAAAACCAAATCAACCAGGAACTCGGAATATAATTTGACTTCCTGCAATGGCACAGACTCTGGGCTCTGTAGACCACTACCTTAGGATAAAAATTAACTAGATGCAACGTTGAACCAGAAGCAGCAGTTCTGGGGCAACAGACACACAGTAACAACAAAGTATGTTTCAGTAAAAACAAAGTATGCATAATGCCAAAAGACAGATGTTAAAAACTATTATTTTAGAATAGCGTTGGATGTATCAAATATTATTTAAAAACAGTTTTAGAGGGTGCAGTTTTTGGATTGGGGTGGTTAGTTTGTTTAAACAACTCCACTCCACAACCCAGGAGAGGTCTAGGGTTACAGCGCTAGGGAACGAGCACTATCAGAGAAGAAACTTTCGCAAACGTAATGAATGGCCCTAACGCATTTCATCAGAGTCTATCAGGGTACCCTAAGAGTCTCTTCCTTCAAATCCAAAGGAGGAAGATAAAAGAAAAATAGTGTACCTTCCATAGTTGTGGGGTTTTTTTTTAATAAATGTACAATCCAATCGCCTGGTGTATCTCATTTTCCTCACTCCAACTCCCTATTTGTATATAATTTGTTTAAAGGAGCTGTCCCAACGAGGAAATAAAAGGCTTTTTTCTTGTGTAGATCTATTAATCTGTTGAATAGAAACGCTCCCATAAAATTGTACAGATTTATCTTTACACAAAAGGAAAAATTACCATCCTTATGGAAAGCAGCCCTCCTGAGTACCACAGAATTAGAGGAGGCAGTCATTTGACCTTCCACAAGGTACACCACTGCAGCGTCACCTTTGAGTATTTCTGGAAGAAAGGCTGGGCAAATCCAGGTAGTTTTGACTAGGCTGACATAAGTCCCTGATTATCTTTGCATTCATATTCCACCTCCTCGTGGGGTTCACTACCAAATTCTTATAGGGTTCAACCTCTCCCTTCTTATGAGAGATCACTAGAAACTCCACAGAAGCTGATGAGGTTGATCTTTTCCACAATGTATCAAATATGTATAACTCTTTTTCAAGATTGTTTTAGAGTTACCTTCTGATCACGTGAAACAACTCTTCCTACCCTTTATAAACAATGTACAGACTCCTTATACAGCAGAGCCTCTGAAAATGCTTCAATTACTGTTCTACCTCACCAAGAGCTTTCACTGATAACTGCTACAGGCAAAGCTGGAGAGTTGTCCCACTCCCTTCTTGGCTGAGCCACAGAAGATAAGCAAACACGGCTGGTCCACCTTGTGAATTGCTCTGAGTAGGAAGGAGTCAAATTGAAGAAGCAGAGATGGAAGCCCTAGAGTGGGAAAATCCTGGGTGGTCACCATTCTAGCTGTTTTTACGTTCTTGTTGGTCACATCTTTCTTACTCTGCCCTCTCCTATGTCTAGACTCTCAATTTAACTGTATGCATTCTCTCACATAAAACACAATCTTAAAATGAAATCAAGGATATTTTAGAGCTGGGAGGAAGGGGCAGAACAGGACAGGAGGTGGCTTGGAGAGAAGATGGAAGCAAATCTTGCAGTTCATCTACCAGTCCTAGAGATCTGCATGTACATATTCCTTGCATACCCAGTCTGTCTCCACACTTGTGCTTAAGATCATCTTTTCGCTTTCCCAAAACCCATTCTACTCCTCATTTTACCATTTTGAGCTAAATATCCAAATGTCATTTCTTTGTCATCTACTCTCTTTAAAACTCTTAATAATCTTTTTCTTTTGCTTTGTCTTTTTTTTTTTTTTGCAAGAATACTCTCTAGGTAATAATCTTTAAACTTGCCTTACTAACTTTCCACGTATTTCCCATTCTCACTTCACATCCCTTCCTTGTCTAAAAGCTATTCCACTATATTTCCTCCCCATTTCATACAGTATTTGACAAACTCATTTCACCTTGCTCTACTTTACAACTCATCAATTTCTTTCACTGTAATCAAATGAAAATACTCCCTTTGCTTGATTTATGAGCAACTACAGACTCTGCTTAGCTGAATACTAAAAAATGATCTCACTAGGTGAAGTTGTTATTGTCAGCTTCAGTGCTTTGTAACAGCTCTCTGGTGACTGCTCTCACCCACATGCATGGCATTTTTGCTTAGTACCCCAGCAGGCAAAGCATCCTATTCCTCAGTCCAAATAAAAATCATAACGCCAAAGTTACGCTAGTGCGAGTTCTAGAATAAACTGAAAAACAGACATCTCCATTTTAACAGAAAACTGATTGGGCATGCTCAGCTTATGTGGCTGCAGGTTAAGAGGACAAGCAGTTCGATGTGTGCTGCACATCAAGCCACTTTTCTGGGGTTGAGCATCTGAGCACTGAGAAACTGAGGAACACAATCACTTCTAAGACCTTGTTTTTGAACGTTACAAAATAAAAACTGTATTTAGCTGAAGGAAAGATAAAGAAACGAATCAACACACAATGCACTTCCAGAATGTAAGTGTAAACTTCCAGATCGTTTAGCTTCTCAGGGCATCCAGCAGAGATGTGCTGTGCTTAAAGTAGCATTCTATTTTATACCTATATCCACGAAATCTTAATGCTGCTCTTGATTTAGTCATCTACTATACTATATAGAAAAGTAAATATTACAGACCATCTTACCTGAAGTCACACTCTGTGATACCTCAGAGGAACAGGGTTATAAACGGTAACAGAAGGTTTTAGTTTACCTGGAACCTACTTGTAATGAACAACCTCATGGGACAGTTTACGTGGACACTAGACACAAAATCAAGAGGCACTCATGAAAGCAGTACTCAAGTGTACTTTAAAGAAACAGAGTATCAAACAGTGCACAGGGTAACTACAAAATATTTACCTGTTGCCCTTGAGGACTCTGTAAAATCTGTGCAACAGCAGCAAGGGTGTCTGTATTAGCAATCTGAGATACCCACGGATCAGGTAAACTCTGCACCACATTGGCTGGAGTAACTGGAGTCACAGGTGTTCCTAAAGAAGAGAAAATCCAGTGTGCCAAATATTTTAACATACAGACTTAGAAAGTGTTAGAGAAGGTAAAGAAAAAACTTCTGTAAGAAGAAATTATATTCTTCTTTGTTTTCTACAGCAAAGATTTCTGAACTGCAAGAAATAGAATTATCAAGATATCATAATCTTCCTAGGATATGAACAGCAATTACTAAATACTGAGAAAGCACTGTATTAACAATCATTTATACTATTTTACTGACACACACAGAGTGCACAGAAACAAAACCAACTCACAGCAACATTCCTTAAGGAACTCTTTCTGCTATTGACCTATGGTAACTAACAGAAACACTGACAAATGCAAAACACATGTTACAAACAGCAATCCACATCATCTAGTGGAAACAATATGTAAATGATATGTTATATATATTACATATATGATATTGTTAGCAAGCTACTCAGAAACATCTGTTAGTCCAGAACTTACTGGACTTGCACTTTATCCCTAGAAGAGCCTTAAAGATTCCACTAAAAATTTCAACCTGCAGCAGATGGATTCATGAGGATTGCCTATCTTTTTTTTTCCAAAAAGAACATTGAGACTAAATCAGCAACCTGAATAATTAGTTCCATGCCATAATTCAGACAAATCCTCCAACCCTCAAAATACTCCTACTTCTTTAGCTCAGAAGCAGAGATATGTTAATGAACACTAAATGTAAATTACTGTTATTGAAAGATAATTTCGATCAGAATTCAAAAAGCATTAGAGTAAAGCTATGATTTCAACAATTTAACCTAACTAATGAAAACAAAAACAATATTCAGTGAGAAGCTGCAGTAAGTCCAATCCAAGAGCTGGAACTGTCAAATATTTACATACATCAGTGAAAAATAAGGTGGATTTGTCCACCTCACTCTGTTTCAGTATGGAATCAGCAAAATGTGGGTGACAAAAGCAGGTACCTACGTGTCAGAAAACAACTTCTATATGTAAAATTTCTCATATATCGCAATCCTGACTGAATGAAATTGCCACAAACCAAAAAAAATTGAAAAGTCAGTTCCCCACCATCTACCTACATAGGTAAGGAAGATGCTTTAGAGGACAAAATTATCAAGTCTGCATTTATAACAACATTAATGTTTGTTAACTTAGGGCATACTCCAAGAGCAGTTTTTTGACCACACGATTTCCAGCATGGTTTCTGGCTCACATTCTGCAGATTTGAGGGAGAGGGAAGCATGTCACTGGCTGCAGCTTATCAATATGGGTTTTTTCCTCCTCTAAACCAACTCTTGCTGTTGGCCAGCAAGAATAAAGGACTTTAGTGACATGATACAGCAAGCTCAATCCTGTGGATAGCAAAAAGATACTGATGTACTATTTCTCTCAGTTGTGGCACCATCTATTAACAAAAACTACATTAAGTGCTGTGTTGGGTTTTTAACTCTGTCAGTGATCTACTGTTCTGACTTTTGAGTGCAAAACTAGGTCTTATTGCACTGTTACTCAAATTGTACAGTTGGAAAGTAAACACAAGAGGCTGCCTCTCGGTTTTGCTATTTCTTTGATCTGCTGCTGACTATAATGTATTTCTTTCTAGCATTCATTTGAATTGTCTAAAGGAAACCAGTAGGATTTTTCAGCATGTTAACAGCCAACATACAAAAGCTGACACGAGTTTTTGTTTACCTGGCGTATTGTTGCTCATAGCAGCTGTAGTGCTGGGCAAGACAGGGGTCACAACTGGAGGAGGA
>NW_010403984.1:316-19453 GCF_000710305.1 Buceros rhinoceros silvestris | reverse complement strand
TTCCTGCTGCCATATCCAAGAGAGGCTGAATAATTTCACTCTTGAATACATTATTCTTCTGCCATAAATTCAGAACTCTAACAATTTTACTCTAAAAAGAAGAAAGGATAACAGAAGTCCTGAGTCATGCTTATCTTTGTTATTTTCAGTTACAGAATTCTAATAAGACACATCAATCTATCTAGACTGAAGCACCCTTAGGTTTACAAACAGTAAGAATCATAAGAACAGTTATACCAGGTCACACCAAAGACATCTAACCTATGAATCTGACGCTCACCTACACAGGCAACAGTAAAGACACAGTCTTCTCTCCACAGAAAATGAAATACAGTAAACCAATACAAAACTAAACAAAAGTATCTGACAATTCTGTACCTTTACTCTTGGAAGACAGTATGGAAGGAAAATTATTTTAAGGAAACATTTTAAAGCACTACTAATAATTAGTAATGAAAACAAATAATTAGTAAAGCAAAGAATCTCTTAAACTTCTATAGTCCACATATATGAATGCAATTCTGATCTATTTAGGAACCAAAATTACTTATGTTCACTGAAAAATGGTCATATATTGCTAAGACTGTTAAATACTTTTTTCCAGAAAGTATCTCAATGTTTTGCAAGCTCTCTTGAAGAAGGGAGGAATTTAAACTGGAACACAATTCCCTGCCTACTGAAATTACATAATAATAATATTATAGTAATAGTAAAAATGTGGATATTGGAGAAGGGAAAAATAAAAATTAAAGACTTCTAACAATTCCATTAGATGTAACTCATTTCTCAGCTGATAATACATTTCTATTCCATTGTTTCAATCTGCTCCGAAATATTTTCTTTTCTAACCTTCAATTCTACTCAAAGGCAAGATTTTCCTTTATCTCAAAAAGTTGGTTAGTTATGACAGGAAAAGACATCTTGTTATTTGGAAAAAAAAACATTTGTTGTCTTATAAAGAACAGGAAGTTCTTCATAGGATCTTGTGTTTACTGTCGCAAAGATGGTTTAATTATTTAAATTCTATAAAATGTGAACATAGAGTACTTTATAACCATATAGTGTTTAAACAAAAGTAAAAAAAAGTCTGCGTAGAATTCCCAGAGGATACTGATTTAATATCCCAGAGGATATTGATTTAATAGAAAGAAGTCCATTTTCTTTTGTGGAAGATGTAATTTAGTGTTCTTTTCAAGAAATCTCTGAAGGCTTCCATTCAGTTTTACAGTATGCAAACCTTTCTTCTCTGAAACTCTGTTTTGTAAGGCAGTCCCCAACAAGTTTATCACAGGCTCTAACTTTCCAGTTCTATCCAGAACGGGAGTATAAAACTGTTTTGGTGCCTTAGTATCTCTCTCTGTCTCGCATTTTCCACAGCTGAGCCAGACAAAGGAATCCATGGCTGGGGTTTGCTATCTTAAGTGAAATGCTACTACACTTATGCTTGATTTTTAAAAAAACAAAACCAAGCTGAAACAAACAAAAAACCCCTGTTGTGTTTCTCCATTACACCTTTTAATTAAATTCTACGTCAAAATGCTAGAAAACAGGTACATAACTTTAGTATCTTGAACAGCACAATTTTTTGCTGGACCAGATATATGGCAACTACTTTCACAGCAGAAAACTTTCCTATAATACTGAATCTGTACACAGCATAGCAGCAAGACTTAGGACTGCAAAATACATTTTCCCTGAGGTGAAAAATATCCTAGAAATGAACCTGATAGGAGCTTTACAGACCATAACCAGTTTTACCATCCCTCTTCACAACAAACACCTCTAATGTGATACATTAGTTGCCATGCACTGAAATATCACACAATAAGTGGTACTATTTCTTACCCTACAATAAATTGACTATATTTAAGACAGACACAAACTGAGTATTTGTGCCAGCTCTCCTTCAACAAATCAGACTTTTTTTTTTTTTCCCACACATTAATATATTTCCCAGAGTAGTAAGCTAAGTGATTATACAAAACAACCTAATACCACCTAAGGAAGGCAGCTAAATGAAGAAAAATATAAGTTAACCATCATGCCTATATATATGTAAAACACTGTGAAGCACCACAAGCTGATCATGCAGATAACCTAAAACCAGACTGGAGAAAAGTAATTTAACTTAACACGCTCAGCAGCACCTCAGAATTTAGTTGCAGAAGAGAAAACAGACTCCATAGCCAAGTTTTATAAACACTTAATATTTGCAGATGCTGACATATTTTCCTGCAGAGGTCCTAACTTCTCTAAAAAGACAGAAATCCTAACACAACTACAGAAGACATGCAATGACTGAACTTGCCTCAATCACCTTCCATGGATACCTTGGGTTTTCAGAACTTTGGTTGAAAAATACAGTTGTAGGATGGCATCCAACTATTCAAAGAATAATCTCTCTTTCTCTTCCTGTAGTATCCTGCCTCACTTACTATTTGACTTTATGACTCTATCACACAAATTTTTGTGGAGATAAAGCCCTCAACACTTCACATCTTTTTGTAATTTTTCAATACTATAATACAAAAGCTTTAGCTATTGTAAGGTCAGTGACAAATATGAAGGAAATTAAACTGCCTGTACTCTCTGCTACTTTCAGCCAACCTATTATAAAGATAATTTGGTAGCAAACTTGACTACCACAGTCCAAAGGAAGGAACAGCTGAACTGTTGGGTCAAACTGCTCAAGATAGGCCTTATTCAGCTGTTGGTTGATTCAGTATCAAAGGAAAAGTAACTTTTAAGATACTTTGTTGTTTTTCCATTGCTCCTTCAGTCCAAAACACACTATTTTGTTAGGAAGTTACTGCTACCAAGAAAGATTATTTATTCCTTGACACTATATAAAACCGGCTCATTCACTTTCTTACTGAAAAGGGGAAAACAAAAATAAAAGACTGACTACAACTCCCTGACCTACTAAATACTTGCTTTATTCTTTTCCCATCAAAAATATATGAACTCAAATCCATCCAGTCGTCCCAAAAACCTTTTCAAAACTGTAATTGGATGTGTTTCCCTTATCCCTACACTCGAACAAGTAAAATTAAAAGAAATACATAAAAATGTGTAAGTTTGTAATTAGATCCACTCTAGCAAGCAAAAAGCGAGTTCAAAATATTTATTCTGTGTAGATAATATACTAAAGATTGTTTTAATTAGAAAAAAAACTGTAACAAGTGGTTTACCTTGTCATCTCCAGGACAACGGTACAAGTTCTGGAAAGTGCTGATGATGTTATTGCTGAATCTTGGTGCAAATACATCCTTTTCTTGCCCAAACTGATGCCGGGACTGTCTTACAATGGAGTCAATGACATACAGACCAGGTACCTTGTATTCCGGTTTGCACTACAAAGAACAACAATTTAAAATGTGCATATGTGAAATATACCAAAAAACGTTAATGGAGTAAATATTTACATGGCCTTCTTCATTAACAAAGTCAACACTAAAATTAACATTTGTTTATTTTATTTTACAATTGTTGTAAGTAGCATGTAGTATATTCTGCTCCCACCAGAACATGAACATATTTATGTGGACATCCATTTGGTTAAGAATATACCAATGACACTTAATTTAAAACTGTGGAAAACTTGCATAATTTATAAAACAACATTGCATTTATAAAGCACATCTGCTAACTACAATACTAATTACTTGGGTAATTTCACTTACTTAACAATTAAAGCTAAATTTTCTGCCTTTTAATTGCAAAGTAATTGCACCAGACTAGTGCAACCAGTTTTAAGACAGACTGAAAAGTTGTACAAAACTATAATGAAGTCATCACTGGAATGTACTAAGACATGGATTCACTTCATGAATATTGGTGGTACACATTTATCAAAGTACTGTGAAAAACATGGCAAAGTACACCCATTCCTCTCTGGTCCAGACAGTCTATAGACATACTATGGAACACACTGAATTCATCATCTCTAACACAGTGCCAAACTCTTCAGTCTACTTCTTTTATCATAGCTTAGATACAAACTTACTGTTTCAAAAGGTGCTGCTTTGCTATAACATTTGCAACACAGTCCAGTGTTTTAAGAACAGCATTCTTTATTTTCAAGAATGATTTTTATTTTCAAGAATAAATGCGCATTATTAAAATTATGAAATTAAAGTCTAATTGCATATAATATACTGTCTTCAGAGAATCACTTCAATGCATTGTAGCTACTCAAATTTTAGCTAAATTATTATAAAAAATAAGAGTATTCTGCATACAGAACAGAAAGGCATATGGCTTTTCACAACACTGAAATCAATAAAAAACGCAGATATTTAACAAGAAAACCCAGTAAATACGCTCAGTGCTGTATTTAAGAACACAGCACATATAAAAAGTAAGAAAAAATTATAACTAATATAGTAATACAGATGATAAAAAAAGACAATAACGTACAAATAAAAAAATAAAGCAGAATGACTGCCAGGGCAATGAGTCTGCGTATCCCCAATCAGAGATGAGACAAGTTCTTATACAACAAATGCCTACTTATTTTCCCAGTGAGTCTAAGCAATAAGATAATTTGATTACTCAAATTATTCAACTCTTGCTCTCAGAGTGGAATATTCTTACACATACGCAACATGGGTCATTGGTCCCCTGAAGTGATGTTTTGCCAGAGAATAGAACAGTCAACCAAAATTACAACAGACCAGTGAGTTAAGTGTCGCAAAACAAAGAATGTCATGGACAATTATTTCACCTGAAATTCAGTAACCTCATGAGATTAATTTTCAAGGAAGAACATACTGGAATAGGGAAGAATCAACAGTGAACTAATTGAGATGGCACTGACATCACTCTGGACAAGTCTATGGCAGATTCAATGAAAAAGTCAGTAGGTTTGAGCTTTAACTTGAAGTGATTGCTTCCAGAAAAATAATTGGATTATCTTCCAAACATATAACTTAAGTCCATAAATATCAAATGGCTAGAAAATACCTTTCATCTGCTTATCTCAATGCTACTAAAATAAGACCTTACTATTTCATGTTAGTAATAATTTGTATGTTTCACTAACATGAAATACTGAAAAAATTACCTCAAGCCCACCAGATGGGCTACACTGACAGCCTCTTCTAACATGAAATGAGACTACAGAGAAGTAGTCCTAAGTCAGTATCCACTGTCCTCATTCAGATCAAAGTGTATCATAACTACAAAATGAGGACAAAGTATTTGTCTTCTTGTATTACGGGTTATGATCAGCTTCTGATTACTAGCAGAAATCAAATGGGACTAAAAACTGAAATAAAATAAGATGATAAAAATATTAATCCATATGTGCACCTAAAACCTGATGAATACTCTGTAACCCAATATAAGGACAACTTCTCATTCCTAACACAAAATACCTGTCACTGACTTACCTTTTGAATGAATTTCTCAACACTCTGTACAACATGCTTGTAGAACTGGAAGAAAAAAAAAATTTCAACAGCAGAGAAAATCCATGCATATACTTGCTCAAGTCAGGCAATACTGATAGTAAATCCACCGTTAGAAACTTTGGTTGATTAACTAGCAACCAAATGCCCACAGCTGAGTATGCTGACTTCCTCTGAATATTTAACAGCATATAAAAAAGCTAACCTCACTTTTTCTTGCCTTCCGGTGTTTTACACTGGATTTTTTAAAAAATGATTAACTTATTTAGTGAGAGCTAAGAGAATAATATAACTGTTCCTTCAAAAATCTATCATTATTTCATTGTAGATGACTAAAACCGTTAGCCTAATGTTACTAAGCCTAGCACTTCCCTGTACTGATTTATTTTCCAAGTGTTCACTTTAATAACCTAAAATCATGAGCACACGAAGACCTTATAACATCTACTGAATACTTTTTCTTTAAAATTGGCCTGGTTTGTTTTTTTAAATCTCACATATCATCACACTGGCTCTATATTATCTCAATAATTGCTCTACACAATTAATGTTGTTACTGAAATAGGAGTGGAAGCAGGATTTCCATGTAAAATACATGATAAAACATTTTTGTATCATCTAACTGTTTAATTTGTAGAACCATTTACTATAACTTACTACTTGTTTATGTTCAAGACAAGTTTTTGTCATTTCTGTTATACTGCAACGCATAGACTCGAATTTACAAAGGTTTCTCCTATTTAGGAAATCCAGTGAATTTCACTCTTCTGTCATCAAATTGCTACCCCTCCAAATAACAGAAATCCCCATGTGGATTTCATTATCTGAAAACACACATTCTCAGCAGAGGAATGTAGATAGGTAGAGCATAATGTCATGGGTTTTTAGCTTTTATCCTATTCTCTTTTTCACCTCCACAGCTTTCACTGAGATTCCATTTGTTTTAATGCTTAACACTAACAGCATACTTCTTTACTTCATCACTTTTGTGTTGTTTTCAGCTGCTTTGTTGCTGTTTAGCAATTAGTTTTACTTTGTGGCAAGAAAAGTCTAATTAGTGTACTAATGCTAAAACTTAAGAACAATTTGTATCCAAGCAGCATCAAAAATAAATCTGTGAACAACACACATGAAAAAGTATGCTAGGAATTTATAAAAATTAAATAAACCAAACAACTGTATTGATCCAAAGGCACACAAATTTTTGGGGGTGGGGGATTGGTTTCGTATTTATTAATTTGTTCTCAGGCAAAGTCAGTGTTTTCTTTTCAAACGGAGGAAAAACAAACGTCCTGTCTTTCAGATCTGACTGAAGAGTCAAGATGGTATAATTTTTTTCTCACATATGACAACCAGCAAATTAAAGTCACACAAAAATTCACCCTTCTGCTGGTCTGTTGCTCTCCTGAAGATCCTATCACTACCACACTTGATCATAACCTGGAAATTGTACACAGAACAAGGGAGAAAAAGTTCTGCAGCAAGCTGTTTAAGCTATTTGGTTATTTTGACACAGATGAGAAATGGAAAGTAAGTCAAAAGAAGTCAGCTGATTTCTTACCTTTATAGCCTTGATTGCTGCCTTGGTGATCTGTGTCATTTTAGCTTTAGAAATGGGTGGCTTATAATCATTTAGCGAGTACAACTGCAAAAAAAAATAGCAGGAATATATTCTGTAGTTTTACACTATAAAAAACCATCATTTTTGCACACGCAAATGCCATTTTTAATTTTCACTGGGTTCTAGGTACATGTTTATTACACCAGAAAAGGCATCCTCATGGAAGAAAAAAGTTCCAGTATAATATAATATAAGATCCAAAATGCTTAAACAATAACCAGTTTTTCTTTGCAACAGTCACTACATACCTGGTTTTACTACCTCTAAATAGAGCAAACACCTGCAGGTGAAGTTACAAAAGGAATACATAACATATGCAATATGGTAGTTCTCATTAAATTTTTCCTTCTAGGGCAAAAAAATTTAATGTACTTGACTACTTGTATGGAACCATAACACATGCTTAACCACATACTTACTGTATTAATCACCATATGACTGCTAAATCAAATATTTTTATTTTCCATTAAACAAAAATAATCCAGCCCAGAGAGAAAGAGCACGTATCCATTTTGCTACTTAAAATAGCATATTTGGAAAATGTATAGACTTCCTTCATTCACTGCATTAACTCAGAGAAATAACATACCAAAAGTATTTTAAACACTTAGCAAAAATCCAGCTGGCTTCTCAGTTTTAACACAGCTTTGGAACTCCATTCATATCTAACCACCAGAACTGCCACAGTACACAAGAAGCAGAGTTTCGCACCAATTTTCTCCCGGGATGCAGTAATTACTCTTTTTACTTGTACACACATTTCCTAGCTGAAGTAATCCAGCATGGCAAATACTCATCACAACTTTGCTACATAGTGAGAACTGTATGAGAACTAACTTCATAGCTATGACTGATAAGTGATAATTGGTAACAACTCCTTCCTTCACACTGAGTCAAGACTTCATCATCCAAGGCTATTTACTTGCTTTAAAAACCTGATTATTCACATTACATTACTTCAAACAAAATTATGTTCTTCTCTTCTTCAGCCCTAGAATAGACAAGAGACTGTCCAGCATTTGCTGCTTTCACACATAAAATACCAGATATAAAATGCCAAACCAGTTTTAAGGATATTCTTAACTTATGTTGTATTTTTGTTTACAACGCAGGTTTAGAAGCATGATAGCTCAAAAATAGAGTCCTGATAATGGGAATGACATCCATATGTCATTTCTTATCTCCTTTCTAAAGACCAGAATAATCAGAAATTTTTACATAAAATAGTCGATGAAACAGAAAAAAAAGCCAAAAGACCCCTCTCCTCTCATACTACTTGCTCTGGGCAATGCAATATACTGAACTAGATTAATGTTTATAAAGATATTAACAGCATCTTTAACTTCCTAAGATTCATTCAACTTTCAGAAAACTGCTACCTCAGAAAACATAATTCAGAATTGTTTACATTTACCGAAGTAAAATGCAACAGTAAACAGGATCGCACAGTGGAAAGGATTAAACAGTCTTAAATACAGGTCATGCTTCCGAAGGTGCTTATAATCATTTACTGCTCTGAAGCAAATATGTAGATATTCTTCAGTCATATTTGAGTTTCCGAGAGACAAAGACTCTCTGCAAACATGAGATGCTTTTTTCCTATCCTATCCTTTAAAGTCAAATCCTGTTTTAACTAGAATTCTGCATAGTTGTCAAAAGACAACTGAAAAAAATATTGTTTTAAGCAAAAGCACCAGTCTTCTCAGTCTGATTGAGAGGATTTCCATTAAAACAGTGAAACTGTAACCAGTTCACAGCTAGACATCCACTTTTAAAGCAATTGTTACTACTTCTCACTACTGCTACTGCCAATTGCTGTTGCAAAATACTCTGAATCACTTACATGTTTTTTACGCAACAAAAAGCAATACACTTCAAGAACTCAAATACATAAATGCTCTTTCAAATACACAAATGTCTTCATCATCATGGAGGAAAGGGAGAAAAGAGGCAGAAAACCAATAGTCTCCAATCAGTTCCTTCTCTGTTCTACACTGATAGTTCAGTGCTCACCTTCCAGTTACACAAAGGAGATATGCCAGACTGGGTGAGTCACTCATCCTGCCTACAGCTAAACTAACTACAACTACAGGTAAACTACCTCTGCAGCTGCTATAGTGCCAGAAACATTTTGCTTACATTCAGGTAGTGCCTTAGCAGAGTCAGTTTGAGTACTCCTGGTCAGCACTCTCAAAGTCAAAAATACTAGTAAAAGCAATTCAGACATATGTGAGCAAATGTGAAACCAGCCTAGATTTAAGAAGCCACTTTGCCAACCCAAAAGCAGTCCCAGAAGAAACAGCAAGAGCAGCTCCTCACCTATGACATACACAACTATAAGGCAGAACTGCTGACACGTGTAGATATGCTGGGACCACACCTGACCAGTCCATCAGCTTTGAAAATATCAGGGGGGAAAAAGGCGTTTCAAAGCATAAATAAAGTTACAACACAATGGAGGGAAGCACACAAGAGTTGCACACAACCGATTCTGAAGCATCAGTTGTGTGCAGTCAGGTATCTGAGTACCACACATGAGGAATATGCCAAAACCCAACAGGATAATATAGGTTGTTGCTAGCATCCCATTACTTTATTCCACACAGCAGAGAGCCAAATTTAGCATCAAGGTCAGATTGCCAAAACCCAACAGGATAATATAGGTTGTTGCTAGCATCCCATTACTTTATTCCACACAGCAGAGAGCCAAATTTAGCATCAAGGTCAGATAATTCAAGCTAGAAAAAAAAAAAAAACTAAAAGAAACTGCGACATTAAGAACATGCTTCTGTAGAGACAGGCTTTTTGGATAATGGATACAATGTTCCAGGTTTTAATAACCATTTGAAGGAAAACATAAATCCCAAATTTAGTACCTGGAAGAAGCCAAGGCGGGGGGGGGGGAATCATTCTTCTGAATTATTTTTCCTTAATTGTCTTTAAGAAGCTTTTAACTTCCTATGAGTACATTTTCTTTTGAAAACTACATTCACTTGGAAAACTGGTGATTTAGGTCTATCAGTGCAGGAGCCCAAAATAGCAGCATTTGTACTAAGGACAAAGTGAGAGTCCAATGTGAAACACCTAACTGCAATTTCGTAACATTTAGAGCAATGCTGGCTTTTGAAAAATAAATATTAAGTTTTGCTAATAAAATTAAGAAACATGACATTTCTTAAAATTTAACTCAACAGAATTTACTAAATAGAATTTTCCTACATAAAACATAAATATCCCCAGCATAGTTTAATCCAAATGAAAGGAGGACAAAACCCCCTCCACTTTTCTGAATCCAGATATCCTAACATGAACAAACATCTTCCAGCATACCTACTGACCGCACACATGTTCTTCACTCTACTTTCAGCAAATTCATACATAATGTTTATTAACAGTCAACCAGGAATCCCTCTCCACTTAGAATCATAAAATGGTTTGGGTGAGAAAGCAGCTTAAAAATTCATCTAGTCCACCCCAGCTGCCTTGGGCAGGGACCTGCCACTACATCAGTTTGATCAAAGACCCTGGAAGTGTTCAAGGTCAGGCTAGATGGGAGGAAATATCCAGAATTTCTCTGGAAACCTGTTCCAGTGCCTTATGACCCTCATCATAAAGAATTTCTTCCTTGTATCTAATCTAAACCTACCCTCTTTTAGCTTAAAACTGTTACCCCCTGCCCTATCACTACAGGCTCTGGTAAAAAGTCTCTCTCCATCTTCCTTTAACTACTGAAATGCCTCCATAAGGTCTCCCTGAAGCCTTCTCTTCTCCAGACTTACTGACCCCAACCCTCTCAGCCTTCCTTCACAGGAGATGCGCTCCAGACCTCTCGTAATTTTTAAGGCCCTCCTCTGGATCCACTCCAACAGGTCCATGACCTTCTTGTGCTAGGGACCCCAGAACTGGATTTGGTATACAGGTTGGATCTCAAGAGCAGAACTGAGTGGAAGAATCGCCTCCCCTCGACCTGCAGCCCAAGATACAAGTGGCTTTCTGGGCTGCAAGTGCAAATTGCTGGCTCACGTCTGATTTTTCATCTACCAACATCTCCAAGCTCTTCTCCACAAGGCTGCTCTCAATTCCTTCATCCCCCAGCCTGGTATCAATTCTGGTGGTTGCCCTGATCCAGGTGCAGGAGGATCTTGCATTCAGCCTCACTGAACTTCATGCACTTCATGAGGACACTCTCCTTGAGTCTGTCAAAGCCCCTCTGGATGACATTTCTTCCCTCAAGTGTACGTAATCCACCGTTCAGCTTGGTGTTACCTGCAAACTTGCTGAGGGCACTTTCAATCCCACTGTCAGTAATAAAGATATTAAATAGTATTGGTCCCAATATCAACCCCTGAGGGACACCATTTGTTACTGATTTCCATTTGGATATTGAGCCATTAACTGCAACTCTTTGGATGCTGCCATCCAGCCGACATCTCCTTATCCATTGAGTAGTCAGTCCATCCTTCAAATCCATCTGCTCTACTGCTAGGCTGGTTAAAGAAGCAAGACTTAGTTGCCTGTCTAATAATGAAAACTTTGTTTTTTCACCTAGCATGGATGATTTCAAAGACAGTTAGCATTTAAAGAAATCAGATATTCTTCAAAACTAGTTTAAACAAAACAATTGTGATTCATTGAGGATTATAAAATATTAAAATAATTAAAAATATATTATTTTTTGTTTTAAAACTTATGCTTATGTTCTAGCTCTTTATTTCCTGTACGTCCTTTTGTACAAATGCTTAGCCAAAATAATTTGATGTAATTATTTCCTTATCACACTTTAAGTCATTCAAGATCATTGGCAGAAAATAATTGTTTGCCCTCACATAAAAGCCTTTAAACAAACTAGGAAAAAATGGCTACATGGCTAAATAGTAAAGTCAGGGAAACTATATGAAGTAACATGATATATTTCAGAAAACAGGAAGTGGTATCCAAAAGGGGAGGGGAAAAAAGTGACCATAAGCTCTAACAGATAATGTACATGTTAAAAATACAGCAATTGAGTTTGAAAAACACACAGGAAAACGCATAAAAATAAGCCTTTTCATTTAGAGTGCTCCTCCAGGGCCAGAAGACAATCAACACATAAGGACTCATACAAAATAAAGCTCTAGAGAAAGAAACCCCTCCCCTTCTCTTTCTGAATCTACACACTGAAGAAAAACTGTGGAGACTTCCCATCCTCCAATCCTCCTCAAGTGTATTTAGAAAGCAAAGAACGAGCTCACAATATGAAAAATAATTAAGTGCTAGAATGGAACTCAAGACCTACTAGCTGTGATTCCTGAATTCTCACTTGAAACAGTTTCAATCTCAGCCCTAACAGTACGGGAAAACAACATGAACTTCTGACAAGGGTTCAAAGATAGAACTAGGAAAACACAGATCAGTTAACTTCAATGTTTGTACCAGAAAAATTTGTATACATTACTCACAGGAAAATAATTGCACAGACAATTTCTAACAGCTACCATAATGAAATACCATGCCAGTCTATTGTCCTTCCCTGAAAGACTCAATGATCACACTGAGAAATCACTTATACAGTCCACCTGGACTATCAAAAGACATTTACCAAAGATCTCTCACAAACAGCTCCAAGGAAACTAAGCTCACTTAAAGAGGCCCTTGCATGACAAATAGCCTGATCAATTATTCATTAAAGACAGCCAGCAAACAGTTTTAATTATTGGAACTTCTCTCTACTATATAAAAAAAGTTTATTAAAATTGTCCAGTCCCAGTTATGCTGGGGACTATGGCTGTGCCATCACATGTATAGGACAGTCACAATATCAAAAACTGCACAGGAACTCCAGTGACACTAACGAGTAATAAAAAGGCAGACAAATCAAGCATGAGTACACATGAAGTAGTGGACACTGGCTTTGAAGCTTTCTCCATTCAGGAACAGGACCTACTGACACATGAGACATTTCTTTGAAAGCATCAACTCAATGGTAAACCAGAAAAATCTCAGTAGTAAACCAGCAAACAGACTTGTAGAACCACATTACTTAGGCTACTACACTAAGCTCCAGGGCACTCTCAACACTTAAGAAATTTCTGCCCTCCCATCTAATCTCCAAGGCTGGCATGAAATCATTTGGGATAATGAAAACTATGGAGCAGCTTTTATGTGAGGAACAAAGGTGGATAGGAGTCCTCAGCCTCGAAAGTAGGGTTACCTTATAAGGGTGTGGCAGATGCAAACACAATCAGTAGTGAAGATCAGCTGGGAAGGATGGGACTGGAGGAGCGCACCAAATGAGATGAGCAGGGAGCGAATGAGAGCCAGGCTCCAGACTGCCCGATGTGGTTTTCCTCAGCCTGGGGGCGGGGTAGCTCTGGTGTGCCTCAGAAGGACCTGACTCACTCCCCTGAACTGATATCAACAACTTGCTAAGTCTGTGCCCAGATACCATAACGAAACACACCCACTCTTTTAAATAACTGTATAAAATAGTTAGCTGTCTGTATGCTAGTATAAAATGCAGCTCTCAGTTAAGTTTGAGCCTTATCACACCAGGCAGCTGCATTTCTTCACAATAGAAACGCAGTTGATTTAAGAGGGTCAAAAGTGAAACCTTGTAATCTTCAAGTGGCACAGAAACCCAGAAGTTTCAGAGGTTTTGAAGTACACTACTCACATTTACAATCCAAGCTGGAATAAGAATGCAAAGGAGCAGACACACAAAACATGCAGACTTCAAAAAAACGCTCTTTAGAGCTGAGCTACCAAATGATTCCATGAATTATGAAGCAAATTTGCCTAATTCCATTCACTAGCCATTTACCTGCTTTTCTTTGATAAACATCAAATCATATGAAACTTGCAAAAAAAAAGTTTGGTATTTCTTTAAGCAGTTGACCACTATTGGTAGATATATGACCACTAATGAAACCTCCAGTTACTTTCACAAGTTTGCAGTTGGAAGGACTTGCATAGCGAAAGTATTTGCATCACTTTCTTATATGAAAAATGAGTAAGTACAGAAACTTGCTGTTGAAATCTGAGACATGGCTGTAGTGAGCTACAGTTTGGAACCTCTTGTTAAAATGTACTCTTAAGAGAACAAAAAATTCTCTCCAAACACTGCACGTCTATCACCAGTTGATGATACACATAAATATCAAAATCCAACTCAAAAACTATGTCACGTCTTATTGGATGAATTTATTTTTCCTCTTCATTTAGTAATTTATTTTGCACCAGAAACTAAAAATAATACGCTGATCTAAACAAAACCAACATTCATCTCCCAGCTATCCTAATATCTAAGGGAAAGAAAGAGTCTCCTGACACTTGTCCAGAAAAGAGCACTGCTGCAAAAAGCTGTGTATTCACCCAAGGGTCATTCTAACACAAAGTCACCACAACACAAACACATCTGGGAGAATGCTGCTTTGGTAAGACCAACTTGAACAAATTGAAAGGTTAAACCCCAATTAAAAAAACCTACAAAAATCCCTTACAAAATTATACAAAGCTTTGTTTCGTACTGTCCACTCTTGAACTATGGCACATCACTCAGAAAACGTGAGACATTTTCTCTCTGACAGCAGATGGCATTTATCACAAACAAAATTAACTGAGTGACAGAAACATCATCTGATGCTAAAGAAAACAAAATTAATTACTTTCAAAGAACAGAAATGTTAAGAAAAAGACTAAACTTGTACAGAATTTCATGCGGGGTGGGATCGGGGCGGGGGGGGGAAGTCTAACACAATCAGAGACAAATTATAAGGAGTCTGACCATACTAGTGAGAGAAACCATTTCCAAACTGTTGGCTCAGTTTTTGAAAAAACAAGCATTAAATAATCAAGTTAGAAAGAACATTAAATACAGACTTTCCATATGACCTTTTGGTAGTAATTTTATTTTCCTCTGTAAGAAAAAGCATAGAAACATTAAAGATAATACTTTCAAGTTACTGTACAAAGTGTAATTTTTCAACTCGGCACACTTAATAGCAGCAATTTATTCACTGCAACGTCAATGAAAATTTAATGTTCTATCAGTCTGTTCTAGAAAGCTGAGAACAAGACTCTGAATTGCTTATCTCAAGTATTCTATATGACTGAACAAGCTCAGCTCCACACACATTGCAAACAACACTGGAAACTACAAAACACAAACAAGCATTAATCTTCCCAACCCACTTACAGCTAAAGAAATCACCAGATCAATTTGCAGTGAATTTGTGTGTATGGAAGATGTTTTACTGCTTTGCTGTACAATGATTCCATCCAGCCATGCCCTATACACATCACCGTTTTGATAGTTAGGTTGGATACAATCAGTAAACCTTTGAAAGAAGTATGTTTGATTACACACTTGAACATAAATCACAGGAAATCCTTAAAGGGAAGATTTGAATCTGAATGGCACTTCTCTAACAAAATGAGTTCACAAAGATACACCAAATCCTAATCTGTCTCAATGAAAGCAATTTCCAGAGTAATGATCTTGCAAAGTCAGAATCAGATGCCAGGCAAACGGTCACATCATCACATAACAGTCTGTTAGACAAACAGCACTGAAGGTTTTCAAGATGATCAAAGTAATAGGTAGTTTTAAGGGTGAGGTTTTGTTCTGGTTTTATAAGACCATCTCTAAACCCAGTCTGTTATTGAATTGTAAAACTAACCTGTATTTTACAAGTTCTTATACTAACACAACTGTACAGAAACATAACAGTGAGACACAGAGGGTCAAACCTGCATCACATCTCCAAAACTACTGGTAATTCCTCCTCACATCTCTTTAGTATGGTATGTAACAGCTAACATGTTCACCTTGAAATCATGCCTCAAAAAGTGTCCCTATCCAACTGTGCTTCACTCCTCCAACTCGTTGGCGTTGAGTCAAAGCAAAACATTCTGCAGCATGACTTACGGCATAGGAAGGTAAGAACTCCCAGTGTGGTAGCTTATATTGTTAACCAAGTCTCTTGCTTAACAGGAATGTTAGCTGGAAAATTCTCAGTAGAGGACTTGAGGCACAGAAACAGGTATGCTCATGGGATCCTGACTCATGCCCTTTCTACGGTGAGAGGAAGACCCTCTCACCATATCATATCAAACATGCCAGATTCCTTTTCCAGTTCCTTCAGAATCTCCTGAAGTTGCATATACAGTCCCTTTTTTACTTATCCTCCACATCCAAAGCCTCACCAAGTCTTGGGATTCTTGTCAAAGTTTACCCAGCCCTGTTCGGCTTGGCCACTTCAAGTGCCAGGAAGAGCAGGAAGTTTGACAACAGTTTGGCAACTGTTGCAAACTCCTTGTCTAATCATGCCTCTGGGCTGAGCATCACCAAGGGCACCCACTCCTACTTGGACGCCACCAAGGAATGATCATTGCTATCAGGTCTGCTTTTCTCTGTCACTCTCTGGTTCCCTCTTTTTATATTGTTTTTATTCTTAACACCTTTCTACCTTCATGTAATAATTTATTTCCACTGCCTCTTTTCCTCTGTCTTTTTTATTTTTCTCCCTAACTCTCCTCCTTGTCTTTGAGCTAGGGCATGGTAGAAAGCATGTTATTTACTGATGCCTAGCATTATGTCAGAGGAAACCAATAGAAACAGTGTTCAATAGTAGATGTTTTCAGAAGGCAATACTGAGTTGCTCTTTTAGTGATACTTTCTCTGCATATTATTTTAGCCACCAGCAACCCACAGCTCAGTGATTTCTGAGCCAGCACCAAATCATCTTTTTCATAAAATCTCCGAATCCCCTCTACTTAGGGAATTCAAACTCATTTTTTAATACATTAAAAGCTTTAGCATGCCAAACATCTTTTGGTAAAGACACATCATTTAATCAAAACCTGTGCAAAGAAACTTCGTTTTCTTGATCTGACACTGGGTTTACATAGCTTCTGCACTGGGGAAAAAACTCGTTTACCTCTTCTGTATCACCAGTACTACAGACCTGTATCTCATCATCTTCCAGTCATCTTTGTTCTAGACTGAAAGAAGTATTAATATTTGGTAATTTCTCAGAGACCTGTTTCATTCCTTTGTCCTTTCTGCTCCTCTCTGTACAAGCAGTTCTGCCAATATGGTTCTGTGAGGTTCAACCTGGACTGCACATGGTATAAGGTAAAGACATAATGGCAGTATAACGAGTCTCCATTTCTTCCCTAATTTCCAGGATTGATTGCTATGACTACTGTTGAACTTTGAACAGGCATTTTCATTTCAAGTAGCAAGATCTTATTAACTACCAAATGATGCCATTTCAGTGCCCATCACTGTATACATAAAGCAAGGGCTGCCTTTATCATACTATGTCCCCAGCCTCATGACCACGTTTAAGTTGATGAAATTGCAGGGTGCCATCTAACAGTCAGTACAGTGATGTCCTTTTGCAATCCATTCAGTATCAACTCCTGAACAACTTAATACTGTCAACAAACTTTGTCTCATTATTCCAGGCCTTTTCCACAGCATTAATGAATACTGAAATGCATGGATTCCCAGCACAAAACCACATAAGATTCTCTCATGAAGACAGACAATTTAGTTCTACACATGAACTTTTCCCCATCTTCTTTTCGCAGTCATCTATCAATGTAAGAATGCACTCTCCATGGCAATTCAATTTCTTTTTGGACTTCTGGTGATGGATCATCTTCTCAGCTAGTTTTTGGAATTCAGGCAACATCACCCAGTTCTTCCCCATCCATGGGCTTGCTAATTCTCTTGAAGAACTCTCACGGCATACATGACAAATTTTCAGACAAATTCAAATTCTGCAACAACTCATCACTTCCAATTCAGGTATTTTTTCTGTTCCTACATTTCTAAAAAAAAAAAACCACCCCAAAACCCAACCACCACCAAAAAACCTTAAGACTCCGTTTTTAGTATCATGTCTTAAAACAAGTTCTTATTCCATACCACCCTCTCCATTGCAGTCAACCAATATTATCTGGAAATAGGTAGGGGACTGTCCTCACAGGGATTTTTTATGCACTTCTCGGACAACAAAAAAACCATCATTTCCTCATGCATCTACTTCAGCAGTAACAGGTTCCAAATATAACAAGTTACACAGATTTACCACATAACTGCACATTTAAGAAAGGACCAGGCTGGCAAATAAAGCCAATTACAGTCACAATTGTGTATTTTCCTCTATGTGATGTAACAATGTCATGATTTGTGCAGGAAAAGGCAATGGTGTTGAGAGCTAAAAAACTAGGTAAAAGGCAATATTCCAGTGTATATAAAAGTTAGGCTTAACAGCATTGTTTATACTCTCTTTCTCCAACATAATTTTAAATAAACTAAGTCCTATTTCCAAACTTTGGGGAAAAAAAACAGGGGCTTGCTCAAAGATTTAATGAGCTGTATAAATTATACATTGGGAATAGGGGAAAGCCAAGTAAGGCTGATGCCATAGATAAAAGCATTGAATTTCTGCCTTGTATTCTTTCTTTAATTCTGTTAAGAATAGTAGTCTTCAGGAGGATTACTGAAAGTCTGGAAATTCATCAGTGTACTTCAATTTTTGATTGTTCAGTAATGCAAACAATATTATCATTACAGCTGTGTCACCTGTTCGGCCAAGGCTGAGCCAATGTCTGATGACGATAATACCTTCCCCTATTCCAGCAGAGATAGGGGAAGGGAGAAAGGAATTAGCGAGACCTCTAAAATGCTTTTTGGAAAACTGAAACAAACTTTAATAACACTACAAACAGATATATATTAAATAGAAAGGTAAACCAGTGAGATACTGAGGGTTTTGGGAAGGCGAAGGTTAAACCGAAAGCAAACACGGACCACAGCAGCAATCAAAGACGGCGGCGGCCACGTGGTTCTGCCACGTGAGCAGAACACAGAGACCCGCGCAGTTACGAATTACCCGGCAGCGTGAGATAGAGTAGAATCGGCACAGTCCTACCAGTCTCTATCGTGGGTTGAGGCAAAAGCGAACGGCTCTCGGGCGCGCAGGCAGTCCGGACCTGGCTCGGCGGGGCTCCGATGTGGTGTGCTGAGACAGCACGGCAGCTTTTCCGGCAAAAACAGCTCAGTTGTTCTTGGGCGCGCGGGCAGTCCGGGCTTGGCGCTTGCGGCGGGGGCGG
>NW_010403984.1:0-275 GCF_000710305.1 Buceros rhinoceros silvestris | reverse complement strand
GGTTGAGATAGAGAAGAATCGGCCCAGCCCACCAGTCTCTATCGTGGGTTGAGGCAAAAGCAAACAGCTCTCGGGCGTGTGGGCAATCTGGACCCGGCTCAGCGAGGTGCAGGCACGCAAGCTGTGGGGCAGCGAACGGCTCAGTTCCCAGAGCGCAGATGAAAAGCGGCAAGCAAGCAAGAGCCTCGGCTCCGGCATGCAGCTTGGCGATTTCTGCGGCAACAGAGCAACTCAGCGAGCTCCAGGCACGCCGCGGCTTTCTTTTCTGCGGCGCG
>NW_010403983.1:26009-44354 GCF_000710305.1 Buceros rhinoceros silvestris | reverse complement strand
GTATATCGGTCCCTCGACCCTTAACACTTAGAGCTATGCACTTGACTGATTAGAAGATAACCTTCTAGCACATCAGGAGGAGCCATTTCCATAAAGAATAAAAAAAGCTGGTCCATTAACTGCTCATGTAAACATGCAGAGAATTCTTAAAAAGCACAGAATTCTTCAAAAGCATGGAAAATAAACATAAATGAATATGTACAGTCTGAGAAGTACTCAGTCTACGGATATTGCAAACACATCAGCTAGTAGGTCCATCCCCCCACCCCGTCCCTCAACTTTCCCCGCCAACAGAGGCAAGACTATTCTTCTGCCAGAGATTATGATTAACTAGTAAGAAAACTGCTGCAAAAGGCTGATGTAGTCAAAGGAAATTATAAAATAATTATTTTCTTAAGAAACAAATGCATTCCTCCTTTTGGCCTCTTCCCAAAAATACTAATTAATGTAAATACTACATTTTATTTGCATTATAAAACTGGAGAGGCAGCTAAACCTTGCATACGTTTTAAGAGCGGCTCGGGCTGGATGAACAGATGAATTAACTGTTTCTAGATGTATTCTGTTCTTCACCTCGGTATCAGCTGACTAATACAAAGCAACCCATTAGTCATCCAACAGCTACTCCAAGCAACGTGCTAAATGAATACACACTGGGCATTTACATGCCGTTACCTTAATTTAATATATCAGTGGCAACGCTCCTGCATTTTTCAACAGTGAAAACGTTGCTTTTACATTTTTAACTTGCCAGAATCATTCAGCTCTCATGACTTACGTATAATCAAGGCAACTGTTCTTTCAGAGCAGTAAAACTGCAGAAGCGGCGCCAATGATGCGTACCTAAAAATGCATGGCCTACAGTTCCACTTACGGTCTGCATTTATTTAAAACCTGAGTGCCTACAACAGGCACACACACTGCTCTTCAAAACTGAAGTTCTTCTGAATTTCCATGGCTTTGAGAGAAGGGGGAAGGAAAAATATTCTTATGACTTAATTCCCAAAATGTGTCCCCTTTCCCATGCAATAATTACAGTTACATGGAATAATCAGAAGCAGCTAACAGATTTTTTCAAGCAATTACGTTTAATCCAATACATTTTACCGCAGAATTCAACATTTTATTATCATGAGTGAAACACACACTGCAAAAATTAGGTTTGTTTCCGCATTCTAATGGCAATCTGTTCCATTAGTCACACACTGATATTTTGTCAAATTGGGGTGCTTCAACTAAGGCATGGTAATATCCTGAAAATATTCTCTGATTGTTAAATATTTCCATCCTTTTAAAATTGCAGAAGAATGTAGAACGCAATGTCTGACAGTTTATGAGTCGTACATTACTGTATGGGAATTACAGTTCTCATGAACCGATTAAAAGGGAGAAAAACAAATCAGAAAAAAAATTATAGTGAAAAGCATTAATTTAGACAGACATTCATACTGAGATGTTGGTCTTATGCAACCAAGAGTAGGCTGGGACCACAGGTAGATATGTCCCAAGAATTTTTTTAATATACAAGCCTACAAATTCCTCTTGTATAAATATGCCAGAAGTTACAGCTGATGCCACCTGAAAGTGTCAGTTCCTGTTTAAGTAACAAAGAACAACAATAAAAAACTGTATTAAGCTGAAGCCATGCTCTGCGCTTCTGCTCTCCTACTGTTTTGTAGAAATAGTTGTATTTCAGAATACATAAATTCCTTGGATCCATTATTTTAGAATTAAAAACATCTAAGCCTTAAAGTGTTTTTACTTCTCCTTTCTGTTTCAGTATTTTTAGAAAGACAAACCCCATGTGAAGCTGAAATCTAAAACACAGAAGGAGTAGACACTTTAAGTGTACTCACAAAGAGAAGCGTTTAAGGTGTAGAGTGTTCACAAAGCAGTATCTCTGCTAACAGGACACAAACTTCTCTGAAAGGAATGAGTAGCATAATGGCAAAGCGTACATTTGATCACACATACTTGAAAACCACTATATAAAGTAATTTGGAATAATTAAAGACACAATAACCTCTGACTTCTGCGTAGAAGGAAAGAGAGAGAACACTGCCCGGATTCACCGCTGCCCCCCCTTGGATATAAATGCTTTATTTCTCTCTGGATTTAAAACAGAAATAGGCTTGTAATTTTGTGGGGGGCTGTGTTTCACTGTAGGAAAGAGCCTTACGGAGCAGCAGTCACACAGATTTACACCATCCTTTGGTTGGATGACACAGGACAGCAGAGGCTCAGGGCAGTGCTGGGGACACACTGTGCACCAAGGGCCACCAGGCACAGCCATACACTTAGTTCATGATGAACCACAGTGTCAAACTTTA
The DNA here is from genome assembly GCF_000710305.1 of Buceros rhinoceros silvestris. Lineage (NCBI taxonomy): Eukaryota > Metazoa > Chordata > Aves > Bucerotiformes > Bucerotidae > Buceros > Buceros rhinoceros. The sequence goes on along the minus strand of NW_010403983.1, from coordinate 42,024 downwards.
ATAAGCATACACTTAAAAATCAGTCTAGGAGCATTTTAAACACTTTCTTCTCCTCATGGGAGGCTCGAGAATCTAGGTCTGGGAAAAGCCTCTCAGCAGAACAGTGATGAAGTTCAGCCACCTCGCTGCGATCAACAGCCAACTGACACAGCCCTCCCCGACCACCAAGCGACAGCCAGAGGAACCGATCTGACATCTCTGTTAATGTGAACTTCTCAAAGGAGAAACTAAAGACTACTTTTTTCTGTAGCAAATTTGGGCTAGCCTGACTTTTTTTCCCAGCTGTTTCTACAAGAAAAAAAATTTGCACAGGAGCTCCTCTCTCCACTACAGGAACAAGGAAAGCCAAAGTATTTTGGTTTAGATCCTAACAGCTCATGAAAGCTGTATTTTCTTCCCCTTCTCCTCTATCTACGCTTCATCTTTTCCCATATGCCTGAAGAGGACCTTTGTGATCCCAAGTAACTGCACTGCTTGCACCAATACTCCCTTCATCCTGAGATACTCCCTGTACATATGAAATGGAGGTGGTAGAAATTAAAAGGTAAGAAGAAAGAGATATGGAAAAAGAGAAGACTCTGCAGGCAATATGCCACCTTCCCACACAAGCCAAGTAACTCTGGATGCAGAGCCTCCTCACCAGCCTGCTGAGCTGTGATGCACTCAATTCTCTTAGAAATGGCCAAAGTAACATCACTGAAAAAAAACTTCACATCTTTTTTTAATTTAAAAAAAGTCTTTTTCTTTTGAATTTCAAGTACCAGTAATACCTCAGACTTAAAGAATGCACTCTACTTGCATGATCACGACCATAACGCGTGAGCAATCATTTACTGTCAGAAACTAATATCTCCGACCAACTATATTAAATTCAATATATTTTCATTAGTTATAATAGACAGAGACTTGGCTTTTAAGTGACATTCACAATATTCATTGTTATTACTAGCACTACACAAGATAATGCAAAAGTGGGTGGAGAGAAATGGAAGATTTAAAAAAAACCCACCACCACGAACAGAAGGTCTCGGTTTTCCATGTAGAAAGCTGCTGAAAGAGCTGCGTAAATCACCTCTCGCAGTCTGACAAGCCCTCTGCATTTTTAATCAGGCCTCCTATTAGCTATTACAGAACATACGAGGAACTTGAATATACTGTAAGCTGGAAGACTTACGTTTTAATAAAAAAAGTTATATACAGCAGCTTACGTAAGTAAACTTACTTCAAAGAATACTCCTGTACTGTGATTTCAAAGTGAGGTGAAAATAATAAGAAGCCAAAGGCTTCTGTGACTGGGATCCGGTAAGCTCTAAAGCCATAAATAAAAGTATACCCTGACCCAAAGCACGAGCTCTTTGGCAAAGACCTGCGGAAAGAAGCCTTGCACTGCTTCCTTGGAGAGCACGCGACACTTCATCTGAATTACTCCCCCTGCAAGAAGCCATTTCTGTATGGATCTGTTCTCTTTAAAGAGCTGAAGAATTGGCCATTTATATTTTCCAACTACCATTTAGAGTATTTATCTTCTTATGTGATACGATGTTACATAGTAATGTAATTATTGGAAATTAATTATATGAAATGGCTCCCATAAGAATTACTCCATGCATCACACATTTAATTATGAATATTTCTGTAGTGCCACTAAATATGTAAGATACTCTGTGTATCCTGATGTATTTCAGATAATAATCCCCTGCCACAACCCATTTCTTTCTAAAAAACTCTTTGTAAACACAGCTCTGCGGTTCGAGTGTTTCGGCTCACTTCCATTACACCCCATAATGATTGCCAAATAATAGAAATGATTGCACGCAGAAAGAAAAATACAGAATTAAGGGCATAACAACACACTTAACTCTGCTGGAATGGTTTGCAGTGTTGTTTTGGGAGGTTCTTTTTAGTTTTAAATCAACCCTTGTTATATTCCATGACTTGTTGAAAACTAAGTACTGCATGAAAAAGCAGATGAATGTCTCTAACCATATTCAAATAGATTACATACAAATTACTTTCACCACTATATCAGCAAACAATAAACAGTACCTACTAAAATAAGTAAATCACCTTTTGTCATTTGTAGTATATAGTTCTTACCTATCTATTGCTCACTAAACTCAACTGTCCCGGTTTGGGCTAGACTTCCTGGTTTGGGCTGAAACTTCCTTGTTTTGGTTAATGAACGAATGGGAATTATTCCCTGCAAGTACTTTAACCCCGCATTTACCTGGTTAAAAGAAGGTCAGGTGCACTGTTGGGTGTTTAGGTTATAAAGCAGCACACGGGGAGGAACCTCCCTCTCTCGGACTTCCGCACCAGCAGCAGGGAGCAGCTCCTCCGGATTGCCGGCTGCAGAAACCAGGCCTGCTAGGCCTGAGCAGGCCGCGTCCAGACTGCCGGCTGCTGAGTTGAGCTGAAAGCCCAAAGGTCTGCCTGCATCCCCCAGATCACTCGTCGAGCTCCCGGGAAGCAGCACGCAGGGAGCAGAGTCCTCCCACAACCTGCTCTGCCGAGGGACTAGATCAGAATCAGGCCTGAGGCCCCACACCTCCGGATCGGCTGAGGAAATCAAAGGCTGTGAACGGTCGCTTGCCGCGAGTTCCGTGTGGCCTGAAAATCGAGTAAAATACTCGCACTCCCAGCCGTTTCGTGACGGGAGTTTCCCTGCTGTGAAAATCAGCCGAAATCGGCCGTGCGCAGGGTTCCCTACCCCCATCTCGCCACGGGGACTGCGAGCAGCTGCCCAGAGGCCCCCCCTCTCCCGGCGCGAGAGAGGGACCCGACCACCCGACTGGGCGGGGGTCAAGGGCCCAGGCAGTGGCACGCAGGGGCAGCTCCCACGAATCTGCTCTCCCGAGGGACTAGATCGGAACCAGGCCTGAGGCCCACACCTCCGGATCGGCCGAGGAAATCAAAGGCTGTGAACTGTCGCTTGCCGTGAGTTCCATGTTGCCTGAAAATCGAGTAAAATACTCGCACTCCCAGCCGTTTCGTGAAGGGAGTTTCCCTGCTGTGAAAACCAGCCGAAAGTCGGCCGTGCGCAGGGTTCCCACCCCCATCTCGCCGCGGGGACTGAGAGCAGCTGCCCAGGGGCCCCCCTTTCGCGGCGCGAGAGAGGGACCCGACCACCCGACTGGGCGGGGGGGCGCAGCAAGGCCGCGCACTCCCACCTCGCCGTTGGCTGCCTCCCTGCCAGCAGCAGAAGCCTTCACTCTTATCTCGTCTCTTGGCTGCCTGCCCAGAGAGCTCCAGCCTTGAGAAAGAACAATTTGTATAAACATTCACTTCTCTCCTTTTTTTCCCTTTCCCTCAGTTGTTTTTTCCCCTCCCCCTTTCCCTTAGGTTGTAACTACATACATATATATGTTCATAGAGTATAGTTATGTGTGCATTCACTGTTTATTAAAAGTTTGTTTCAGCTTTTCCAACCACAAACTGAGGTGTGAATTTCTTTTCTTTCTCTTTAAACCCCTTCTGTCTCCAACGATACAAGAAAAGGGGGTCCGTTAAGGGAATTCGAGGAGTGGATACCTCTGTCCCTCGACCCTTAACACTCAACCCATCCCACTCCAGTATACAAACCAATTCAAGCTTAAGTTTCCTCAGCAAAAGTAACAGCAGAAAAGCACACCTGAAGATCACATTCATGAGAAATGTTGCAGTATGTACAAAAAGATTCTCACATGGCTTTCTGGAAAAGCAGATTTCCCATAACAGCACAGTAACTGGAAGTAGTAGTAAACATAACATCCAGCTAGCACATGAGAGCATGGAGAAGAGAGGCCTCTCAAAATCTGCTCCTTCAAGGACACCACCACATAAAGCCTTTCTTCTAAGGCTCCATCTTCACTCCCTCCCCAGCACCAAGTCAACACAAACCTACTTTATTGAGTCTCCTCCGGTTCAGACAAGCAGTTCAGGTTACTATCAGCACTTCTCTTCCAACCTCTCTACACGATGGGTGACTGTCCTGTACTGAGGGATCTCCTCACTTCTCCAAGCAAGCAACACCCTCTCTCCTCCAACAGCCCAGCAACTCTTTGCCTATCCCACAGGGATTGCTCTTGAAGACAGAGGATCAAAGCCATACACAACATCCCAGCAGCTCACCTGCCCCAGCACTGCCCTGCTGCTCCCTGAGACGCTGCAGCCTGCTCTGATCTTTATTCACAGCTGCTGATCCTCACCTTCTCCTCAGCTGCTCACCTGTGAAACCAGCACACCTGGGGCCCTTCTCCCCAGCACCCTTTCCACGTAGTCCACTTCCCCAGAAAATGACAGCAGCTTTTATTATTCCCCATTCCACAAAAGAGTCATCTCCCCCCTTTAGCTCTTCTTACTCACACTACCGCAACAACTCTGTAACAGATTTTGCCACCCCACGGCCACGCTTAGCTTCTCTCACACAACTCGCACCTTTCCAAAATTCCAGGGTGTTCGGCTGCACAGACACCATACAAAAGAGTTCTAAGCCCAATGTAACAGAATAAAATTTGTTTTATCCCTGATTTTTTTCTACTACGGGAAAATAAATACTGCAATAAATACTACTAATAAAAAACCCCTCAGTGTTCTCTGATTTCACAAGATCCTCTATACTACCATTGCACGTAAGGAGAGAAACTTACTGCTGATTGTTTAAGACCTATTTTTGAAGAAGCATTGAAAATGAGCCCATTGAAATACCTTAAAAAGTGGGACTTCCGCCATCAAAGTCCTAAAATTCTTCACAACTGCTCTTCCCTTGTAGGAACGGCAGAGACTATACTGAACCTCATGCAATGAAGAAATCAAACTTCTTTATATACTAGTAGTCAAACCACCTTTCTCTAAATTAGTCAAAGTGCACAACCTCAAAAAGGAAAGATTTTTTATCATCACGAATGCAACACGGTGTATCTCTAGTCTCAGAACAATGTCCCGGTCAGATGCATTTCCAGGGCAAAACACAACCAGCCCCCAAAATAACAACGTTAGAGCCCGAAAGAGACTTGGGCCACCACTCAGGAGGGTGCTGTTTTGGACACGGACCAGTCTGCACCTGTGGACCCCAGAAAACAGCCCACACAGAGACTATAAAGCCACAGGGGTCAGTGCAGATGCTGCACTCTGCAACAGTGACGTTGAAAAATCAAGTCCATGGTTCTCTTCTGAAGAGCAGTTCTTCACACCACCTCCTTCTTATGGATCAATCACCTCCTGTGGGTATGGGGAGCCCACAGTCAACAAAATGCCTCTACTCAAAAACCCATCTGAAGTTAAACAGAGACACACTGACATGCTATTGCTGACTGTAAGCCATTGCTCAATTTAGCCAAGCAATTAAAGACATGATTATTCAGAAGTGAACTTATATTTGAACCATCTGAACCCTCCTTATGCTTATCATTAAGCAGATTCTGAAGAAGTTGTCTGAAAGAAGTCATATGGATCTGATTTTTTAAATTATTTATGAGCAAATGTGTAGGGCTGGCTGTCAAAACAAAGGAAACAAATATGTCACATGTAAATACATCTAAACGGTCGCTGATTTGCAAAATCTTTGCAGTTTTTGCATTTCTCAACATAACAAAATTCAAATCATGAGCCAGGTTGATGATGTTTCACACGAGCATCGAGATCATCTTTTGTCACTCACCATGTTGTCATCTAAGATTTCATCTTCAGACCGCAAACGATTTTGCTATACCCAGAGGAGAACGTTCAACGTGCAATCCCACCAGGTGGCCATTTGAAGCACTAACGTTTGGATCTTCTTCAGGTGCACGTTATCATTCTACAATCAAATTACACTGAAAATTCTCCACACTAGGAACAAATCAGCTACTTACTGCTAGAAGTAGTAACTAATAAAATTCTGTATTTCTATTTTCTATACAAGTACTTTTATTACTTCATTACCACTTGTGAAAGTTTCTTACTAATAGAGAGTTTCTTACTAATAGCAAAGCAGGTGCAAAAAATGTTGAAAATCTTTTACAAATGGGCAGTTTGTAAGATGAGGAACCCAGTTTGAATATAATCTAACCAAAAATGGATTTTGCTACTAAAAATAATTCAACCTGGAAGCCTCTTTTTTGAAGAAGATGTGGGGAAGCAGGATGAGGAGATCACTGTGGCAATTCTGGTCCCGCACCAAGCGAGAAAACGCATAGTATTTATGCTGCACAATTCCTGAAATTAAAGACAGCTCTTCAGGGAGGTCAGTTTAAAAAGAACTAAAAAAGGTAAGCTAAAAAACTATGTACCCCCTTCCAAAAGCCTTTGTGGTAATTCAGTCAGGAGAGTTACCAAGAGGACCATCAAATGACATAAAATGAGAGAAGGTATTTAAGTTCAAGGCCTGGTCATCTTTATTGGGGAAAAAGTTAAAAAGCCAAAGTCACTTAAATTTGAAAAGCCCCAATAAATGTTAGATTTCAAATAGGGTCAAACACAATAGAGAGGACTTGACCATCACCCTGTAATGGGGACCTCTTCAAAAGCTTCTTTAAAATTAATTTATTGCACTTTGTACTACTAGACCGGACTGGAACCAGGGACCGCACTGAAAAAAGGGCTGTTGTGAAATCCCCTCCTTCCATGCCCTCACTCCACATGAAGGATGACCCTGAACTACCCCAAGCATCTGCACATGTGCATGGCAGCCTGAGCTAAACTAAACAAACACAGCCAACCTTCTAGGCATGCCCAGTGAGGAGGGAGGCACAAGGGAGTCTGCAGCCCGCTTTGATTCTGGGATGTCTGCTGCGATCTTCGTGCCTCTCCTTTAGAGTATTAAAATACACACATTAATAACATGTGAAAACCTTTGTTATGTGGTGTAAGCCCACACCAGACTCCCGAAAACCACCTATTGTCACTTTGATCTTACAAAGGTCTTTACCACTCTAGCAAGAGAAGACCAATTCCGTGGCTGATTAACACCCTGCCTGATGTCAGGGAAGTTCCTGCGTCTTTGCAACTCTCAGCAACCCACCTGAGGTGACCACCGGCAACCCTGCTCACCCATGACACAGAAACCCAGAAGAGTTGGTAGAGCAAGCGCATGGTATTTTTTCACTGCATTGTTTATACCCTGCTCTAGGCAAACTGGCACAATGAATCTAGGCACAATGGATGCAGGGGGGAATCTTAGAGGGAAAACCATGGGAAATTATCAGCTAAAATCCTGTGTCCTCAACAGTCTCTCCTTTTATCTGTGCTTCTCCATCCAGGAAACAAGAATAGTGCTAGTTGTTTTAATGCTGCTTTAACAATCGATGCATTATAGTACCATTTAAATGTTGCTAGAGATAAGTACAGACCTTTGAAGGACAACAGAGTACGGCTGAGTATGTGGAGACCAGATTAACCGAGTCATTCAAAAAGGAAGCATTTTGACCATGTAGTTTAAAGCTGGCAGAGCAAATGCCCTAGAGGAGGCTGAGCAAATAAAACACAAAGACTCTTCGACAAAAAGGCAAAGGACAACAGAGTGTGCAAGAGAGTACAAGGCGAGGAAAAGAACAGCATCAAGAGAGACGCAGTTGCTTTGCAAAGAAGTGAAAAAACAGAGAACAGGGAACATAGGAGAAAAATTAAAAAGCAAATTAAGGCAAGAAAAATCAAACGTGAGGAAGTGGATAAATTGTGTTAGAGAATTGGGGAAAAAATATAAGGGAGAGAGCAATACCACTAAGCAATGCTGCAAATCCTGCTGCAAACAGAATGAAGTACAAATGCACTTCCGTTTTGCTCAACTTCCTGGGGGCAGAAACCCCGGCATTTTCACCTTGAAGTTAGATGTGGTCAATACAAGAATGCAGCGAAATTCTCCAGCACAAATTATACTTTCTACGTATATGAGGGCAGAAGCTCTCCCTATGAACCTTTTGCTGTGCCTGCCTGAGGTCAGGAAATGGCTTTACACCCAGCCTGAAGGGAAGGCAAATCAGACCTTCCGGTTTTCAGGTTTTTCTAACACACATCTCTTTCTGAGGCAGAAGAACTATTAAAACCCAACTCAGTTGACAGGCTGTTAATGACTGAGAAGAGTCTCTTTCATAAAAAATGTTAAATGTTCGTATTTGAGGAAGTAATCAAAAGGTGAGTGCTTTGTACCAGGACTGGAAAGAATGGCCTACCTTCCGTCATCCTTTCAGCCTCTCTTACAAGGGGGAATACGAGATATATTTAATGCTTTAACCACCACAGATTTTCTGGGTAGATTTCTTGACAAAAAACCTGTGACCTATGCCAAGAACTTCAAGTATCTATAGATGCTGCATTAGCATTTGAGGTCTTTGAACCTCAGATTCTTTCCTTTTACTCATTTTTATTAGGCTGAAATGTTAAAGGAGTTTTGCAGCAGTTCAGGTTGCATAGCACCATCTGTGTTACACGAGACAGGGAGCCATGTAGGGAACTTTTGTCCAGAGCCACAACGGAACAATGCTGAATATCACCTGAATTTTGCCATCTTTCGGTTGGTTGGCATGCGTTAAATGAGCAATGGCACACCTGAACCCCTGGATTCTGGCTTGCTCTGGATCCTTACACACCTCACCCATGTAACCAACATTTTGTGTAGCATAACTCAGGTGATAGCACGCTTGGGATATTACAGGCGATCTGCCACCAGACACATAGGTCACAGAAACAGTGTCAGGTAAAAGAGCTAAGCCTGAGTTCTCTTCTGTCTCACAGAGTACAAGCTATTCCAGAATCTAAAACAAGATGCGTAAATCCTGAATATTCAGGACTGCCAGGAGTATCAGTTTCTCGCACAAAGGAACACCTGGCACAAAATAAACGTGAACAAGTCTGATGTGAATATTTTTTAGGGGACTTCCTGGAGAATGTCTTCCCTTTCCAGCTAGTACCATCCCCACCCTTCCTCCCAGTGTGATAGGAAGCTTAGGATCATGCTTAAATTATAGTTTAATTCAGATGATCGACTAAAACAACTGCCTACAGAAAGCTACTGTCCAGCCTGCACATGGCTTAAAACTTGATCCTTTACTCACAGACAGGGTCCCCTCAGTGGTGATTCAGACATGCACCATATTGATTCTCCTGCCATATACAGGCAGACCTAGAAGCAATACAAAGGTTCAAGCTTGTGCAGAATGTGGCTGCTCAGAAACACTCATTAGCATTTCTGCTACTAGAAGGGATTAATTCGTTTCAGTCCCTCCTGGTAGATTTCAACCCACATCTATTCGAGCTGAAAACTTCGATCCTGATGTCCAGAGCCATTCAACAGAACAAGGCTTACCTACATCAGTCGGGGATATCCCTTTCTACGTGCTGGGATGCTGCGCTCCTTGGGGATTGTGCAGTCTGTACGGCCCATGGATGACTGCACATACTATTCTTGTTCAGAAGGATTTGTCAAATGGTTTTGTTTTAACCTGAACACCTTCACAGCCTTCCTACCCAAAAGAACTCTTTCACAATACATGGCACGTACAAAATTATTATTCCCCAAGCTCAGATTTTCTTACCTAGGGGATAGATGCTGACTCAAATGCTAATAGCAAGTGAGGAAATGTAATTTCCTTAAATAATATTTAAATACTGTTTGGGTAAGAATAAAAGAAAACTGCAATATTCCAAGTTAGATGAAAATAATCAACCTATTTAGACATTTTCATTACAGAAAAAGCTTGTAACTTATACGGCTCCATTTCATACGCCTGTATATATAAATCTAAAAGACTTTGACTTAAAAAGTTCACGTCCAACAAAACATTATTTACCAAACAAAAGCTGCTAAATTCAAAGGGCACATCAAGTAAGTACATGATTGGCTTAAATACAGTATGCAATTTCCCTTCCTACATTTTGGCTTGAATGCTGTTTGACATATTTCCAGCAAAATGCAACAACATTAATTCTCTACTTGTGCCCTGTACAAGCTACGTGATTTACTTAGAGGAAATAAAAGTTTTCACAAAGTGTTTGATAATGGACCACCTTCATCAATCACTATGGCATTCCCCTCCCGTGACTTCCTGAGAAGTCTCTGAATGATCCTGCTTCCCCTCCATCCATAAGGCAACGCGAGTTTTGTTTAACCTCCCTAACCATAAAACACAGCTCTTCTGTTAATCTGTCATCTACTAATCAAGGCTCCATCCGGAAGGGCCCTGAATACCCATTAGCAGCTGGAATGCAACATTCAGATCCTGGTTCCTAGCAGAAAAATGACAGATTTTGGAACTATTACTGGTCTAGGGTAATTCTTCTTCCACAGATGCAGGTGCTTGTGTGAGTAAATTTTAACAGTTGTAGTGCAAAATGCATCATAAATCCCCGATGTGTTAATGTAGAGCCATCCCATCCACTACTCCAATAGAAGTTTCCAAAACTTTTCCCTGAGTACAAAGTGTATTTATAACAACGTATGTCTGTGGCATAACAATTGAAAATACCGTACCCTTTAGTTCCCAACACAATGAAAATACTGCTTTTGACAATGAAAACCCGTTTGCTTTCTGACGGTTACAGATAAAATATTGGGGGAAGCGGGCTGCTGTTCCTATGTAAAATGACAGATAAACCTTAGTACGACACATTACAGCTCAGCACGTGCTGAAACAAGAAGGTTTACCCATATTCTGGCAGAAGAAAGTGGCACTTCTTAGGGTGGCTAGGCAACTACTGTGTGTTCTCAAAATCTCTGCCTATTTCAGAAGTTTCTTAAAGTTGGCACAAATGAATGTATCTTGCACAATCTTTATGACCAGGGACAATCTTACTGATCAGGGACTGACTTTCCTCTACCCTGACATACAACGTGCAAGGTAGGTTCTGGGACAAGTTTTGCTCAGTTCAGACTGTTTTCCATCATCTGTCAACTGAATTCAGAACTTCTCTGCTCTCAGTGTTTTTAAGAGGGAACAATGAAATTTTGCCTAGAACACACTCTAAAAATATTGCTGTGCTCTCTAGACAATTTAAACCCAGTTTTTGATGGTATCATTGTTTTCAAACCTGCTTCTCACAGCTTTCCTAACATTCATTCTACTTTACAATGGAGAAGCACTTAGGAACAAATGTATTTTACTACCTTACATAATTTACCAGGAAATTATGGCATATACTATGATGACATTGATGTATTAAATGTCTTTTAACTTCCAAAACATAAAAAATCCACCCAAGCCCCCCTCACTCCCCCTCCCAAGTACACAATATATAATAAACTGCACGTACTGACTACATTTCGGGAATTTTACCAATATGAAGATTTATGACTGTCACTTTACCCCGAAATTCTCCAACATCAAAGAACGATGTTAAAGCACTAGTGATAGCCAAGGCAACAGCTGTGCGGATAAAATATGGCTTCTGTAACAGCTACCCTCTTGATGTAAAAAAAGGTCAAGGGATGCTACTTTCAAACTGGATGAGCATAAGTTCATCAGTAAAGCCTCCCTTCAGGCAGTGAGTTTCTTAATGGTGACTTTAAACCGTGCAGAAAAAAGAATTTTAGGGGTGACATGGAGGGAGAAAAAAAATCCGAGCTTGCCTTCACTGACATTGTGAAGGTTGAACACTGGGAAAAGCTGCTGTCAGAAGTTCCTGCTCATTGGAATTCCACACATCAAAACCAGGAGCTTTCTGGAACTGTGGAAGCTTACTCCTGAATTCACAGACAAGCACACAATATCGTAGATGAAAGACTGCTGACTGCTGTGCAGTTAAAACTACTAATTTACTTAGCGTATTCTCTCTTTCTGCGATCTCCTTGCAGCTGTTCGTTGCAAATGATCCAAGGCAACATTCACATGCTTGAGACAAGCATAGCAAATCTGAACTAAGGGAACACTTCTAGGAAGAGGTGAAAAATGATTTGAACTCAAGAGAAAAATATGAACACCTCCAGCTTCTAAAGCATTCAAAATGCATGCACTGTTTTTTTTATTTCTACTAAAACTAAAAGTTTGTGCACGCAACTTAACATTAGAAGGATTAAAGGGTAAAGAAATGATGCTTTTGTTTTGGAAATAAGGGCAAATGTCAGCCAGTGAACTTACATGCTTTTTTGTCCTTGCTGTATTTGCATTACACTATTCAGCACTGAAATTTACTTTGGGAAATAATATTAACTATAGGTAAGTGCAACTACTAAATGGCTGAACAATTACTCAACCGAGTCTAGAGAAAGTGGCTTAACAGCATTTTGACAAAAAAACCCAACAACACCACCAACACCCCCCCCCAAAAAACATTAAAGGAATACGAGAGAGGGGGGAATAGGGACACTAGGGAAGTAGTCTGGGAGCACACTCTTTTTTTTTTTTTTTTTTTTTTTAAAATCCAAACCTTGGCTTTGGGGGTCTCACTTTATGTTTTAGTCTTACAAATGTGGTTCTTTTTTTTTTTTTTTTTTTTTTTTGCAACTCCAAGCCTGTGACTTGGAGTTCTCCATGCAGACAGCCCTGCAAACCCACACCAAGGCCCACCTGGGACCCAGAACTCCTATCGTGAAACGGGACTGGGAAGCGGTCAGGTCAATGGAGCAGGACTTGGTGAACTGCAGTTGGAATCTGTAGACTTGACTGATCCACAACAGGTTAAAGGGTGCTGTTTTCTGGCACTCCCTTGACTTCTGCACATTCTGTTTGGATTGAGAAATTCAAGTTTTGGTAACAGAGTTGTCTTTCATTTTGCTTTTCTGAGCTACAATTCAGAGACTTAGGAGGGAAAGTAATTAATAACTGAGATTCTAAGACTTGAATTCTCTTTGAGTTTTGCTCATGTCATACTGGATAATTTACCTTTTTTTCTCAAATAAAACAGTTGGTGCGTTCTAGCTTCCAACTAATCCTGCCTGCCTGTTAACAGGAACAAAACATGAAATGAAACAGAGCAAGTTGGATACTCAAGTTCAAAAATCTGGATGTGCTTCAGGCAGAGATTGATATTTATCATTCTATCTCAGTACAGTTCCTAGAATTCTTTAGAAGAAACAACTGTTATTGTTAATGACACCTCGCAAGACATGTATACGCCACCATAGAAGTAAGCATGCTCCATAGTCCTCATGTGCGTCTCACGGAGAAGACTCACTGACATAAAAGCACTGATGCAATCAGCCATGCAGTTCCTTGTACAATATTTCTTTCCACACTTTTCATAAGTCTCCCACTGTTATTTCGACCTGTCAAGTTGTCAGGAACTAGTGTCAGCTGCAGTTCTTACATTATAACTAGACATGGAATGTACCCAGGTGCTCTCAAGTTTCCTGTGGTGTAAGTTAGTACCAGCTCAGACTCCTTCTTCTGGCAGGTGTTACTGAGAGAGATAATCCCCAGCTTCCCTAGTCCTTCACAACACCTTGCATGAAAAATTAACAACCTGATAGCTTAGATCTACCCTTTTCTCACAGCCCCTTCCTTCTGGGCACCCTGGGTTACAATGCCTCTGTCTCCAGGGACTAGGGCCGGATGACATATGTAACATACAGCTTTGTAAAGAGGTCCTATGAACCTCTACTTCACATACACTAAGAAATAAAAGAATCTAGAAAAAAACAAAATAAACATCCCTCCCTCCCAAAGCCTCACTTTGTTCACTCCTAAATGACTTTTGGAATCCAACAGAACCCTGTGTAATGTACTGTGGCGCATGGTTTTGCTTCTAAGTGCTGCTGTCTTTTCTGTCCTCCAGCCAGAGAGCTCCATCTCTCCAAATATTTGTGAACTCTTTTGATCCTACCACTAATCTTTGCTCTGCTCCGGTCTAAATTCCCTTTCCTCTCACATCTCCCAGCTCTGCTGAGGAAGCGGACTTGGGAATCACAGGTTTTAAGCAGAGCCTGTATTTTCTTTTGTTTTAAGTAAATTATTACCAGCAACTGAGAAGACATCTGATAAAGAGTAAACAGATCAGAGGCTGGAAGCTTAGCCCCACTCTGAATGAGCAGCTAACACAGAACTCCGTAAAAAGCAATCATCCAGCCCAAATTAATTATATACAAGGCAAGGAGCAGAGAGGAAAATGATCTATTGTGAGCTCCTGAAGGAAGCTTGGCTGACCCAAAAAGCAGCACTGGTAAATTTTGCCCTGCCCTCGCCCTTTCTTTCTGACCGGGCCAAAATTGCCCACGTAGCAACACAACTAACTGCTAAACACCTCATCAGTGCTCTTGTAAATCCTAAGGGAGAGGGAAGATACAGGTTTCTAACACTTGTCCCCACGTTCACTTGCCCACAAGCAGCAGCCCTGCTCTCATAGAATGATTCTTTCAGAGTTTCACGATGCTCTGCTACTGCCTCTGTACCTCAAAGCAGTACTGTTCAAATTTATACAAAAGCCAGCGCTGCAGACTAGCTCCCCACCCAGCTGTAAGATACACCTAAGACTTATTTTCATGTTACGGTTTTCATATCCACCTTTTAAAAATAATTTTCTTTAATTTCACAAATCTTACAGCACTATCAGGTCATCATACAGTGAGTTGACTACCTATTGAAAATATGATTCATCCACAATAATGAGCAAATCTCTGCTGTCTTATAAAATTTTTAAAAAAGGAAGAAGAAGAGGTGTTCTAAGAGCTCCCACCAACAACCCCGTTACACACCACCTGCTTTCTCCCTACCCGTCACGTAGGCTGCAAACTCATTGGACAGGACATAGTTTTGCATTCACCTCTTGCACAGCCCTGTGTATATTGTAGGCACACATCTAAAACCATCTAATTATTGATAATGATTTATTAACAGCAGGGAGTTAACTGCAGATGCCCAAGCTCTCTCCATCATTTGGCCTGGGGGGAAAATTCTCCGAGAGAAATCTAGACACTCTCCAACTAGTAGAAGGAGCTGCAAAAGCTGCCAAAAAGAGTACTTCTGGTGATTCATACATTTCTGAAGTTCTGAAGTGTTTTCCTGCGCAAACGGCTCTTTTGCTTAGCAGATCACCTTTACTCCCCTCCCCCCCCCCCCCCCCCGCTTCTACCCTTCAATTCGGGTTCACTGTTTGCTCATTTCTCCCTTTTCTGTGTCACATTTCCTTTCAACGATCTTGCATCTTCATAAACAATTTTTCCACCTTTTCTCTCTCCCGTATTCAAACTAGAATTTGTCTGATACTTGCTGACATCGACTGCTCAAGGATTTCACCACAAATTAATACTAGTATCACTCACCCCTGGCTGCTACAGGAGATTATAAACCCGTCCTCATGTGTTTCTACATTACCGAGCAAAGCTGGTCCTGAGACATTACCAAAATAAACAGGACTAGCAACAATTAAACCTGCCTGACTCAAACCCCTCTGTGTATGGTTACACCACAGGTTTGCTTAAATCACCCACGCCAAAGAGCATATACATTTTTGAAACTTTTACTGATTTAATATCTTGCACTTTTTTAAATGCCATTGAGGAAAAATCCCACAAACACATTTCTGAGGTTAAATACTGCAGCTAAAGTAAACCAGGCTTAAAATAAAAACTTGGTATTTTAAAGGCCTGCAAATAGCATTAGATCTAACCGGTCTGTATAAACACTAATAAGTGGAGCTCCATTCAGATCGGGTGGAGGATGTGTGCATCTGAGAGGCACACGAGGACCAGCATAAATCCACTTTAATTTGCAACCAGAAGGTCTGGAGGTTGAGAGAGGTAAAACAACTCAACTGAAAGGTTCACTAGGAGATAGATTAGGATCTTGCACTTTCAAACCTCTGTTTCTGTTGGCTGCAGCTCTGTCTGATGACTGCTGAGCTTGAGCACTTGCCCGTTTTATATCTTTAGCACTCTAAAGATATGAAAAACGGAATGCTTTAGTCAAGCTGCTTCTCAGCATCGCACATCCTAAGCAGGAGTGTTCTGGGCTAGGATGATGCTCTCTCCCCACCCACTCTCAACCCCTGCCAGTGCTGAAAAAGGACCTGACAGTAATGAATTAAATGATACTCTTGTTCCACTGTTCCAATTTTTCAGTCCTGTAGTTCTACTTCTGAGTAGGCCCAGCTAATGTTTTCTACAATTCCCCACCCATACTCTTGTGGAATG
>NW_010403983.1:489-25921 GCF_000710305.1 Buceros rhinoceros silvestris | reverse complement strand
CTGCTGAAATCTACCTGTGTGAGGAGCCTTTGCTCCTCTGCACAAGCCGTTGGCACGGTAGGTCACTGGATGCTGGGAAGAAGGCAGCTCGTGGTGGAGAGTTTTGCCTTTCCTATCTTTCTGAAGACATTGAAGGGAGGATGCATTTCGGACACATCTCTGCCCCTTAGCACAGCAAAGCAGAGATAAAAATCAAGAACAAGAAAAGTTTCTTTTGGACTTCGGTTTTGTTTGACTGAGGCTTTAGCTTTTTTCACACTAACCGATGAGAAAACCTGCAGTAAGGATCAAAATCCCCTCTCTCCATTTCACTAAGGTTCCTGAGTTGCCCCTCGGGCAGCCTCATAATGCCGTGCTTTCCGCACGGGGCAAAATGCAAGGCTGCAGTCTAGACTTAGAGCCACAACATTCCCAATGTATTTAAGACCAAAAGAAACAAACCATAAAAAGTGGAAAATAAAACTCAGCATTTGCCCAGACATGTGCAAACGCAAACGATACAATACACGGCTTCCCATATCCTATAATCTTTATTCAGATGAGTCTGTCGTAAAATGGGGACTCGCCCTTAGTAAAGAAGAGCAAAAGTTTAGGAGTTAACAATTTAGTGGAAGAAGTTTATAAAAGAAAAGTCTAAATGTAGCCTGAAATCTATAATGTGAAAACTGACAAAGAGATGGTAGCAATATACCATCAAACCCTTTGCCAAAGTAAATGAAAAAGTCACCCGGGCAGATAACATCTGGTTATGTGCAATCTCAATTTAGTCAAAATCCCAATGTAAACAAGTCCAGTGATAGCAGAAGGGTAGTTAAACATTCCACGAGCTTTGGATAATTGAAACCATCTTCCTCTTCCAAAAAAATAACAAACCTTTCAATTATCAAACTCTGAGGAAGAAACTGACAGCTATTGGAAGGATTCCATTAGAACTTCGGCTTTTCACTTTGCAGAGAAACATCTCTGTAAACCATTTTTTGTTTATACAGGTTAGAAACCGCAATAGTTCTCAAATGGCTTAATACTTGTAAACACTCGGAATAAGAAGTATACAGATGATATATGATAGAAACACAGTGTATTTTGATCTGATTTATTAGACTGTGAGAGAGATACACATTCTGCTAAGTTTATAATGGTAGTATTGTTTCCACTGTTACCAATATTAAAAGAAAATTTGAAAGAAAATGTATTTAAAGCTATGTAACGTGGAGCTTCTTTAACATATGCACACACCCCTGCTAGAATCCTAAATAAAACAGTCGCAGTCACTCTGGGAATGGCAACAATGCAGCAAGGGAATTCAGTCTCAAACAGATTTCATTTAAAAGCTGTGTAGGATCAGTGGAAATGTATCACATTACACCAGCCTAATTATAGATTGCAATAGTCATTCAGTCAACCCCTATGTCAACTTACTGCATTAGTGTATTATCACTGATAATGAAGTTTTGACAGTAATCTGAAACATCTGCAACAAGTACCATCAAAGCCATCAAACACAGAACAGCATTAACAAAATACTTCTTTTTTCCAGGGCTAACGACTTAATGTAGTTCTGGGGTAAATGTCGTATTAGAGATAGCTGTAATCATCTATGAATCGACTTTCACCCTATTGCTTGAATGTACATGAAATGGAATAATCTATATATTCTAGTCGCATCAATGCAATTTTTATGCAACAAAGCTGAAGCCTATACAAAACCCAGGTCAAAGTCAAACGCTGAAGAGCACGAACAAGGTTAGGAAGCACTGGGGGGTTACGAGAAGAAAAAAATCCACTAAGTTCCATTGCAAAAGATAACAATTAAAAGGAAAATACCATCCATGTGTGCCCCAACAAATCCTAATGGTAACTGTAACAAAAAAAAAAAAAAATTGTGAAAATTCTAAAATTCTGTGTTGCTGTAGCTAACAAAGCTAAAAAGCTCATTCTTAAAAATAGGTCAAGTCTCTCATCTCCATGTAACAGTGACAGAAGCAAGTTTTAAACTGGTGATTTAAAAAGAAGGGGATTATCAGAACATTTATTTGCACACAGTTATACAGAAAAAAATCACCTCAAATGAAATTCAACAGAGCCATATTACATTGGGTAGAATAGACAAGTAAACCTGATAAACAACAGTGACAACTTGAAAATAAGCTATGAAGTTTCCAAAAAAAGGAATCAAAGCGGAAACTGCATACTTAAGAAGTTAAAACACGCAAAACTGAAAAGCTTGCTCACCCCAAACCACCCAGTTTACATAAAAATAAAAGCATTACATGGTGCATGCGATGTTCATCGATAGCTTCATTTTAAGATATACCACATCTTGACGGAGAAATCAGCTGACTTACTCAACTCTCATGTACTGCACAAGGTAAAACAAATATGAACTAGCTTTCGGGTTAAGGCTGGAGATCAATTTCCAAATGTGGAATCCCGGAATTGATTTGCACAGTAAAAATCACATTTCAGTGGCATTTAATAATGAAGGAATCTGGAAGAGATTAACTGACTTTTCTTGAGTACACCATGTCCAAATATCTGTGAACAACACTTTCATAAGTGCAAAGATACAGGGATTTAACTTTCAAGACAGTCACCGAGTCAGTCTCAAAATTAACCATTTTGAAGGTGTTATCCTGCTGCCTTGCACTTTGCATAACCACAGCCTGGACACACTCTGTATTCCCGTGTCAAGTGGATGTGGGTGTGTTCACAGTGCTGCTTTAGCCGTGAATGGCTTAGTTCCACCCATCTAAGTCTTGGGGCTTAGATTCCGATTTTGCATCCTTCCCTGGGATGCTTTAATATCATCATTCTAACCACAAACGGACACACGGAAAGAGGTCTCAGAGTGTATGTTTCAATCACTCCTCCTACATTTTGGGAAGGTGTGACTCACCAGCTGCCAAGTCTCCTGGCTATACTTGGGGAATGCTTTGTTAATTTTAAACGACTTTTCTTCTACTGAAGAAAATAAAACTCATTCTGAAGTTATCCGATTGCTCCAAATTGTACTGTCCATCAAAAAAAGGAATTACTCATTTCTGCTGGAACCTAAGTTTCCATACAGAAAAACTGAAACTGAAACCAGTAGCTCAGAATTAGGTGATTAGCAGACCTATCGATCTCCTGAATCAGGGATCGAGAAGGAGAACATGTGCTGAGTCCATGCGGTTTTCAGGTATGACAGTTCAAATATTTCAATTACAGTAGTGCGTGTTTTGTGCCAACACAAAGGTGTGCTGGGGTAGTTAACCTGCTGCACCACATCGTTATTCAGCCAGCGGACAAAGACTTTCATTTAAGCAGCACAGCAGTGTGCCTCTCTAGGGGCTCCATCTTTGGAACAGGCTCAGTGTCCTCTTTTGAATGTACATTGTGAATAAAAGACTTCATAACTTCACCCAAATGACACACTTTCAGCTTAGAGACTCAACACTCCGGAACTGGAACCTCAGATCTCACCAGTGGACACTCTTCTCCTCCCTCCCCGAATCCTTCTAGGAAAAAGACAAAACGAAACATGTATCATGTCTGAGATACACCAGTCTGGAGGATATTCAAGTGCCACAGAACTCATTAACATCTCTGTGATACTCTTCAGTAGTTGCAGGGCTCCATTTCAGAAATAACATTTCTGGAAGGTATTTATACTATGTCAAACTTAGATACCCTGAGCAATGCATTGAAGGTAATCACCGGTACATCTGTTTCTGTCATATTTAAATTCATAGCCTAATTCAACTGCAAATAATTAGCTATTTATCACCATTAAGTTCACAATGTAAAATTAGAAAGGGCCAACATGACCCTCACCATTTAACAAAAGAGAAAGGCCTTACAAGGAGGAAAGGGGAGAAAAACAAAATAAACCTTAGCAATCGATGCCCCAGTAAATCAAACACAATCAGTTCTGCTTGCCCCTCATATCCCCACACAACCCAAATCCCTTTGTTTTTTTTTCCACAGAATATATTGCCATACATATCAGTTAAGTCCATCTTTCATTTTTATAGCCCGAAGAGGAGAATTATTTAGTCAAAATAACATGAGTACACAGCTCTTGTAATGCTGTTGTGACCTCGGTTTCCAACACCTACTTCAGAACATTACTATAACTCAAGAACTTTTTTCACTTGCAAGGACATCTTAATTATCCCACCCCTGACATGAATGTTTTTGGAAGATAAAGTCTGTAATTAACTTGTTGCCAAACAATATGTTTACTGTCCCTGAAGGTCAGTTGGCGTACAAAGACATAAGGACACTTAACTTTGGTAGGTGTGTATTGTAACTGCTGTCAAACATTAACAAGTGGTCATCCATTATCTATAGTAGCAGCAATGCAGAGTAGGAAGATATTCCAAGCACCATAAAATGGCTGCGTTTAAATAAACCTTTACTGAGGTTTGCAACAAATAAGTCGTTGACAATGCTTGAGAGACTGTGCTTGACCCATTGTAACAGGATTTGGTAGAAATTCCACTTAATCTCAGTAGTCAGTGGGTAGTGGGAGAATTTGCTCAAGACAGTCAAACAAGATTGCTTCTGTACTACAGAAATCTGTCTTTGCTGATCGCCCTTGTCAGGAGAAATTACATTTTGTAGCTGCTTTTAAAGATTTTACCTGTAAAGTGCTTGTATAGTTCTGAATTTACACTAGAAATTTGCACACATCGATTTGACCAAGAAATCTGTGATGCGCAAAGGGCAGTGGGAGGGTGTGGGGATGGTACAGGTATAACAGGAGGTTCCATCAGCCCTGCAAAGCCATGAAGGGCAGCTTAGTACTCTTGGTACAACTCCTGTACCTAAGGAGCTTCTCGTTCCACGCAAATGAGAAGGTAACCAGGTTTGATTAAAGATCTCCTACAATATGTCAATTAGTTCTATACATGAACTAGGAGAAGTACAGAGAGAAAAAAAGGACAAACAATGGAACCAAAAAAAAAAAAAGAATTATAATGAAGGAATGTGCGTAAAGTAGTTCAGTGCCGTTGTGCCCAGTGTTACCCAGTCTCTGACTCACATCCTCATAATTATTCCACATTTCAACAGGAAACATAACAGACACTTGGCCCTTACTTTGCCTAACACTCCAACTACAGTCAGAGACAGATGGGAGGAATTGAGGGCAAAGAAAAGCAGCTAAGAAGATCAAGGAGGAATAAAATAATTTTTGTCCAACGAGACATACTTTTCTCATCCTACGCTCACAGCATGCACTCTTTCACGTAGAGGAACAGGTAGCAACTGAGAACGTGTGTTTCCCTCGATGTGTTCAACGATACAGAAACTACTCGTGAAGAAATGGCATATGGAAGAACCTAAACACAGCAAACAGGCAAGAGTGAAAAAAGTAAACAGGAACAAGAAATTCAGATGAGAAAAAAGGAAAAAATGGAAACGATGAATATTCAAACAAGGGAGGGAAAGATTCAACTACAGAAGGGAAATATTAAACATTTTAAAAGGGCAAGAAGTGAGAAACCAGGAATGACAAAATCACTTAACATAAGAACTGGAGGAGAAGGAGAGCCTGGAGATGTTCACATACAGGTGTGGCTACCAGCACTGCAGTGAACTCATAAAAAAGTTCTTTTGCATACTGCAGCCCGTTAAAGGAGGTACTTTGTATATGCACCTTTCATGCAAAAGCAGTCGATTCACGGACTCTGATCTTTGAAAAACTCATGTATGTCAGCACTTTAGATACTGGAATGGCTTGTTCGTGTTGAAACACGGAGTATTTGCTGTTTTTCCATTGAGAATAGATTAGATTTCAACTTCCTCCACTTGGTTACCAAAAGCACTTCCATCAGCTGGAACGCTTTTCAATCCATCTTGCCAACTTTTGACCTATGCTAGTTTCTTTTGGAAGGTGAAACCAGTCAGGATCAGGCATGGATAAGCAATTCTCCACTGAGAGCACGTCAAATAGACACACCGCCTTTCCCCAGCCAGAATGCAGCAAACGTGTATTCCTTGAGTATGGACACTTAACTCAGAGCTGATCATACGGAAGCAAACAACACGAACCTGTGTCACTCTGCAGTTTCTCTTATCAGAGAGTGTGGGCATCACACGTGCTATTAATTTTCTGAAATAATACTGGAGAGTGCTGTTTATATGCTGTGTATAGACCACCTCATTTAAAGAATGTAGCATATTAAAGCAATTGGGAAAAGGCACTTGCTTCTGCAGCACAAAATGAAGAGTCTGATTTCTAGACAAAATAATTGACGTACTGTTACACTATACACACTTGTCTGAGTAGATAAGAGAATACTTCAGCCCAGAAACATTCGGTCCTATTCCTTCACCACTGTCAGTGATCCCCCTGAAGTGTCAGCCAGCTGTAAGCTCATTTTTGATGGAGCTCTTCCCTTTGTATGTGAAATGGAAGACAAAGATCTGTTGCTGCGGCTGGCTGGCAGCTCCTGGCACCTGATACCACAGCAGTATTATCTTCACAGCACTGCAGATGCAACTATGCCTAAGCCCTGCCTCGCATTCTTCCCATCATTCCCCTTCAACATCCATTCACACTTTATTTTTTTTAAAACAGGTTACCACGAGCCCAGCTCTGCTATCTCTTTAATTTCCCAGATGATCTGCTGACTTGCTAGTGGTTTGCAGGAACGAAAGCATCCTGCAGGCTGGTTGCACCCAGCAGAGCATACAGATGCCTTATTCCAGCAGGAGGAAGAAAACCAGAGCTGAAGTCATTATCCTCTTCACCACCACCATCCTCCACCCTCTGTGTAAACTCTTTGACAGCATCCCCCCCTTATCTTCTTCTACGGTGTCAAGTAAAATGAAAAGGTTAAACTTGAAGGCATGTACACGGCTTTTAGGTTAGATATCCACTCTTTTTTTTTTTTTTAAAGTCTTACATTCAGCAAAATATTTTTAAAATCACAGAAACATTAAGGTTCAAAGACTAGATTTGCTACCTTAGCTGAATTACACGCAAAGTCTAATATTGCTCCCCAGAGAAATACTTAACACATGCTTCCCAAACTGACTATCAGAAGCCAACCTCAGAACCAAAATCTTGTTCCAGTATCCAACACCATGTTGCAGGTGCAAATCCCCATGCTCTGAACCACCATATTCCCCTATGTCTTCATATAAAAATATAGGGATACTAAAACTGGAGCAGGTGAATATTCTTGACTTCAATCTGGTCAAGGTTTCCCTTTTTATTTTCTACATTTAGCATCTTCCTGTTCAATCCTCTTTCCTCCTTTCAGCTACAATCAAGCAGACAGTAAGAAGTACAGCCTTAGTGCCGTGAAACCCTCTAACGAAAAAGCCTGCTGTGAATCAGGCTCACTGGGATCACAGGCTACTACTCAGTTTCACTTATAGCAAGAGCCACAAGTAAAGCACCTAAAAAAAAAGAAGGAAAAAAAAGGCATTACTAAATATTCAGCTTCAGCGCTACGTGCCAGCGGATGTCCACTGGATGATGGACTGCCCTGCAGACGGCCTCCCCATGCAGTCACCCACGGCTCACCGGTGATTTGGTACCCCAGGCTGAAGCCAACTGAATGGAGCAACTTCCAGAGTAGTTTACAAGTCTCTGCAATACATCAGCTTTTAGGCTTTCAGTCTTTTACAGTCAATCCAGAGGTATAGGGTCAAAATATATCAGCCTTGGTTCTGCATTAACACCATGAATGATCAAAACAACTCGTTAGCTATGATTCATCTATTTGTCTACATACAAGTAAATGTCAGTACTGTCAGGAAAGGGGAAAGTCTATGATTAAGCTCGGGCTATATCCATTCCTCATGATATCTGCATTCCAAAGCATTTTTAAAAGACTCATCACTTGATTTTCCATCCACCTCACTGAGACGGTCTTGCAGGGAACTCATACAAAAGAACACTTCTGTAGAAACACACACCTTTACATTCAGTGTTATTACAGGAAACCACTTGGCACTTAGCTTAATTTTAAGGCAGAAAATAATTCAACAGCAAATGACACGGGATAACAGGAAGAAGCATAGGAAGCAATCGTGTTTAAACACATGTAGACATCAAGCCAACGACCTTCTACAACTCAATGGAAAATTCATGTGCAGTTCAGTGTTCTCTTAACCGGCTGTTTCAAACACTGACAGCCTTAACAGTTCTGCTGCATGAATTTTTGATCTCCTCTCAAACAGAAACAAGGAAACTACCCAGTTTTCCAGCATGCACAGAGAACCTAAGCAATTCACTCATGATCCCACTGATAAAAACTCCAAATACGTCCTCCCCATCAGTGAGGCTCACTGAGGGAACCCCGCACTGAGAGTCATTTCAGGATGATTTGCATTCTGTTCATCTTTGTTTGTTCGAGTGATCGCACAGGTAAAGCAGGAACCCAGGCAGGGCACAGTGCACAGAAACCACCTTCCTGCCTCAGGAGAAACTGCTCTCAAATGAGGAAAGGGCTGTTATGCTAATGCAGTCTAAGATAATAATAACAATAATAAAATATTATACCTTTGGGTATTTTGAACATGGAATTAAGTCATTTATTTAAAGTATCACATAACAGCTCTAGAAACAATAGGTGCAGGCACTTCCTTTTTTTTATTTTTTTTTTTTTTGATGTATGAATGAGTTTTGCGTGTAGATACCTAGTGTCTTGCCATGTCAGGACTGCAGAACAACAGCAGATACTTATCAGGTCAGCCTTAATTAATTTACTCCAAAATGAATACTGCAATTAGAAGGAAATAAATGGTAATTTTATCCTGGAAGGCCACTTCACACAAATGGGACAAACCGTTACCTTATCTGATTCGTATCTATTCTCTAACCATGCAGAGACTTACTATAAATGAATTCAAAAACAATTCTAAAACTAACCAGCTGCTATTCCACATAAATCTTGCATCTTCCTCTCTGGATAAAACCCTTCTGAGGCAAATAGCTAAGTTGCTTAGGGCTTGTTTTTCTTACATCTCACAGGGAGGTGTCTCAAACACCCGTATCGCTGTTCCATCAGATTTGAAATGACCTATGTGGTAGTATCTGTAAGTTCAACAACATTCCACTGCTTGTGTTCTGCTATTTTGGTGTTTTAACTATGTTACCTCACACAGCAGAACAAAGTTTGACATTAGTACTGAATCTCACAAACCGTCACTTTAACAAAATGTATTCCCTGGAGGAGAGGTAACACAGGCCATATCAGTCCCCATTCCAGCTTAAAGCCAGCTCAAACAATCCTGTTTTCAGAAAGTCAGTGGCAGGATTATGCTCTGTCTGAGGCACAGAAGAAGTGAGTGAGTTATATTTATATGCTACCTCATTTTGGTTTGTTTTTTACTGTGGAGGTTTGTTGCTTTTTCGTTTTTTTTTTAAATAATACAAGGAGTCAAAACCAGCACGATAACATTGTGCTGAAGATGTACAGTTGACATTGTGTGAGAGATGCACAATCCTTATCGCTTTTCTTCATCTCTTCATCATGTTTTACCACGGAAATGGCCAGCACTAGCACACAAAGACCAGTGTACAACACAGAACAACAACAACAACAACAAAAAAAAGTAGTTTCACAATAACATGCAGTGATTCAGCACATCAGAGGCTTACGTAGACTTTACAAACACATTTTTGCAACATTTTGTATTATGTTGCAATACATTTATTAAATTTAAATTAAATTCTTAAATACATTTCTTAGAATGCTAATTGCTGCTTTTGTAACGGCAAAATCCAGGCACCGTCGGTATCATTCTCTAAAGTGAAGCCAGCCATCTGCTCCAGTTGTTAACTGACTAATGAAAGTTCATTCTTAAGTTGGGGCAGCAGAAATTTTGCACTTGCATGACGTAATTTCTACAGTACAACAGGCTTATGTGTTGAATCTGATTGGGATGCATATGGACACAGCCTGATATCAAACGCTGTGCTAGCCACAGGGACATGTAGTCACCTGTAAAGGTTCAGATGTTTCTCACGTCTTCTTCTGAAAGCTGCAAAGAAGGAAGCGGAAGTGTGCAATTCCTTAAAAGAATATGTCCAACTCATCTCACCGCTCTTGCTTGGTCTTTCAATTTGTGTATCAAAACATGCCACTAAGCCCCTCTCAAAGGATGAGCATGTCCTCTGCCAGCTGCAGAGCGGTCGTAGCAATGGGTGCTCTGTTTTTAAAGCATATTCCCACACATTATCTCAGCCTTCTGCATTGCCTCTTCCATGTTATCAGCCTATTTACAAAGAGAAGACTTGGCTATGCCAAACCTCTCTTCTATTCCTCCAGTGCACTGTGAAAGGATTTCTGCATGCTAAAAATCAGTAGAGAAAAATGCAGATCTTTTCACTTCTCCAAAGGCTGTCTCTGGAAGGCACAACCCTTGAGTGCCCTTGGTTTCACCTAGACCACGTGGGTTTAGGGTACAGAACCACTCAGAAGCAGGGGAAGGCAGACAGGAATGAATGCAGATAGATTCTACTAATTTTTGGCTCGAAAAGAGAAAGCCTGCAGTCCTACTGCTATAGACAAGTGGCCCACGAATCCTCCCTTGCTCTGTCCCAGAAGACACTCTTCGAAAGAACAAGCATGTATGTGTTGACCTAGGGGTAATGAAGACACTTCTTGAATGCTAGCCTGTGTCACAGGTTTAAGTAGCCTGTGGGGTCCTGAGCTGCCCTCACCTCACCTGGGTGAATATAACTCACACTAAATTAATTTTCTCAGAGACAGAAAAGAGAGAATCAATATTTATTCCAGGATCAAAATGCTTTTCGCTTAAAGAACTCGGCAGTCGAGAAAAATGAGGAGCAATCATTTTGTTCCCATGACAAACAAAAGCTTCCTTGCCGGTAGACGCTGTCTATTGACAATAACCTGTAAGCATCATAGCACGCATAGTAATAAGATGATATTTTGCTGCAGTGGATTTCTATCTTGTAGACATTATTTTTTTGTTTCCAAACAGAAATTTTAAAGAATCAAAAATTTGTATTTCTCATTAAATTGCAACATTGAAGTAGTTACAATTAACACACTTAATTTCCCGCTCCCTACCCCAAACATCAGTTTTATTTAACATGCCCTAAATTAAATACTTAGGCCATAAATAATGACTAAAAAATCATTAACCGATCCAAAATGAAAGGAACAGGAAGTTTGAGGGTTGGGGTTTTTTGGGTTGTTTCTTTTTTTTGAAACTACTATTTTATTTTATTGCAATTAATTTGGTAGTGCACCAAGCTACCACCAAAAATGTCACACCAAATTAACCTTATATTTATTAACCATGACAGGTCAAGTAATTAAAAAACTGAAGGTGTCTTGGTAATCAGACTTAACTCAAGGACACTAATTTACAATGACACAGGTTCCTTTCTTCTGTATCACCACACACACTTAGAAGAAACCCTTGAAGAGTCAGATTCTTATGTCATCTAGAAATGATTTTGATACTCTCTATCTGAACTGTATTCATTTTGCTTCTAATAAAACTTCCAGTTTTCACCCTGTCACATCAGCTCGGCCTTTAGTGGCTTGATTCTGTTTCAAAAGATGTCATAAACCATGCTTGTCATCACCTGCTGCATTACACAGACCTCAGCAGTAACTATGTCACCGGCCAAACCAAAGCAGGTTTCGTCAGCCACCCACTGACTGTGGCATGTATGAGCGGTCCTGGACCTCCAGTTCATAAAATAGCGTAAGCTGGTATTTAATCAATCAAAAACGTTCAACTTTCCACAGTTTTTAGCATATTTCTCAATCTATTTTATATGCTAGTGACAGCAGTGTTTCCTCAAAGATACCGATCACTTCTATTTCTTTCCAGTGGTCTTTCACCAAACCAAACCAAATCCTGTGTGTACCATTTCACCACGAGGTAGTACGTTTCTCCTCTTTGGGATTTTGCAATTATTTCTGATTGCTATTTTATCTCATTTTTCAGAAAACCGACACCTGTAGGCGTGGTCAGTGAAGGCAAACAGCAGCAGCGATGCAATAACTTGCTCTTCAACAAGGATGAGACTGAGTGTAGGCTCACTGTATCCAGTAAGTACAAAGGGATGCCCAGTCCTGAAGGTGATAATCTGATGTTATAATGCTGGCCATGACAAAATATGGATTGAGAAGACAGCAAAAACAAAATCAAAATGCAATCAGAAGTGCTATTTTATGTTATTTTTACAGGATTTTTACTGAGACTCAGGAAAATCCCTGAGCTGAAAATAGGTGGAGATTAAGAGAATACTTCAGAGAAGCATTTTCTGTGTTTTCTCTGCTCATGCTCTTCCCTTTGCACTCATTTATGGTCCTTTAGGGGACTTGTTGGGGTTTTTTTTGTTTTGTTTTTTTTTTCTTTTCTTTTTCATTCCATTCTAGAAACACAGCCATAGCCGGCCTCATGCTTGGAGAGGATGGTGTAGGCTCCTAGTACATTTCCCAGTCCCCAAACTCATTTAACCTAAAATCCTCAAGTTGAGGACATAACAGATATTAAACTGATAAAAACATATGCTACACTTGATCCTTGCCAAAAGGTCAAGAAGCAAACACGAATCAGCAGACTTGATGGTTTCTTAGTCTGACTCAGTGAGCACGCTGAGCCTGAATCACTCCATATTTTAGCACCACAGTAGCAAAAATTACGTATCTTTATCACTCAGATTTATTTCAAGAAGCTTCAGACAGATTACAGACCCCAAAAATCACACTCTGGCATTTCAATGAGCTCATGATTTTGCACACACAGTAACTGTTCCAGGACAGCTAAGGATGTCATGTCCAGCCTCACAAAATATTCCAGTCTTGGTCTGATTAGTTCCTCTGTGGTAAACTATATACAAAGAAAAACCACCCAACAACCTTCTCTCTAACCTCCTGCTTCCCCTCTACCCCCTGCCCCAAACACTTGAGCAATCCGCTGGTTTCTGAATCATTACAGAGTTATTTTAGAACCTTCTCCCCATGGAGTAGAGAGGAACGTATCTCCCCTACAGAAAGTATTTCACAAAATTCTAAGAAGTTGAGGGACTTTTTAATAAATAACATACGAAGGACAGAAGTACATGCTGCAGTGTGTTTTAATACTTGCAGGACTCATTAGAGCATCTTACAAACTAATTCAAAGACTACATCTCAGTCTGGCCAAGGCATGATTTTTAATTACTGTATCAAACTCCACAAGAAAATGTCCACACACGAAGAACACCAAGACAACACTGCTAAAGCTTAAAAAAATCATCCCTGTACATAGAAACTAAAAACGCCTTTGAAGTTAATGAGTAATAACAAAACATGTTTGAGTACATTGGAACAAGACAACAATTTCTTAGAAATTATTTTAGTTTTCACTTTTTTTATTTCTCATTGTATTTTCAATCACTCGGTATAATCACTAATTATTTTTAAGACCAGAACAGCAGGTCAAAAGTAAAAGTATTGTCACCGCAGAAACACCCAGCTAATACACTGATGTTGGTGTTCCAAGCAGCACAAGAGAGCCAGCCAACAGCTGTAAGGTAATCGTTTTACCTTCAATACGGAGTATTCGGTGAATTAGTATCAGCAAATCTACTGGATTTTAAGGAGTTAAAGTATCTTACTAGCACAGCTTTGTTCTTCAGTTTAATCACCTTTCTCTAAGGCTCTGAACAACATTTAAGCATGTGCTTAATTTGCTGTTGAAGTGAACAGAACTTTCAGTGACTTCTGGAAGTTAAACATGTGCTTAATGAGATTTACTGAATCGGAATACGCATAAAAAACGATGTGAGCAGAATCAAAACTCAAGGCATTAGGCAAGTCCAACCTGAGTTTCCCTAAAGACACAAGGCCTCCAAAATGCCACTGAAAATTTTATAATAACTGTGTCTACTGTACACCCATATTTCTGAAATACTTCTATAGCAAAACACATACCAGACTTTACAGGTCTTTAAAGCAGGGAAAGGAGGGGAAAAACAAAACAAAACAAAACAAAACAAAACAAAACCCTTGAATTTACCCTAAAATACTAACTGGAAGCTCTTGTGGAATTTTGTTTGGTATCAGTAGTTCAGCAATACCCTTTGACAGGAGTCAACTCTTGATTTGTCTCATATTTCCTCCACGAAGAAAACACAGTATAATTGAAATGTTTTGCTGGGGGTGGGAGGGAATGGAGGGATGGGGTTAACATACATATTTTAGCTATCTGTTCCTCTGTGAAAAAGAAGGAATGTAATCCAATAGCAGTATCTCACTTCCTCAATCGTTCAGGCAAACTGTGTAATCCTCTCAACCCTGCATATGAACATCTGCATGATAATCTTCCGCAGATTAAATTAAATTAAATTACCTCCATGCTTTTAGGTCCCCTTTTTTACTAACAAAGACTACCATTTCCTCTTAGCACGGAGGAGTTTAGTTTGACCAACGATTTTTGAGCACAGCAGATAAAATATAAAATTGTTCTTTACTCTTTTGTGTGACATTTATATGGCTTAAGTGAACATTTCGTTGAACTGCAACTAATAAATAGTTTCCTTGACAGTAAATATTAAAAAAAGACTCCAAGAGAAAAATTCTTTAGATTCCACACTCACTATAAATGTTCAACTCTGACTTCGCAATACTTTCTTTCTTTCTTTTCTATCTTACCAGGAGGATCTGGTTCTGATACCAAATGTCAGAGAGACTTTTCTTCTGACCAGAAAAACTGGGGGAGTATTGGAGAACCGTTTAGCAATTTCTCCTAACAATATATTGTCACCAAGCCTTTCTGTAAGACACGGGCAAAACCAGCAAATCTGTTAAAGACAAAATTTTGCAAATTGAAATTTTGCACATAACAACTGTTACTGCAACACGTCAGTCATTTAGCAGGGAAGGAGTTAATCTCCCCTGCTCTTTTAAGAGTAGAAAAGGCTGGGAACAGCTGTCACTCAGGTGATGAATACAAGCTGCCAGCCTTTTAAACAGCAGGTACAGCAGTTGAGCTCTGAATTAATTAGCATTCAGAAAGCCTAAACACCGCTTGATAACTCCACAAGATAATTTTTATCCCTTTCTGCAAATTAATACTGCTATTAAGATGAGCAAGGACACAATGCAGCTCATAACTGTAGCCATTAAACAAAGTTTCGCAAATAACAGATGAGAGGTTCCAGCCAAGAAAGCATCAAGTCTAATAAAGCGTTGCTGCAAATAGCGTGCAGGAATTCATCTTCACTTTTCCACGGCGTTCACAAGAACGCACACGATATGAATTCCTGCGCAAATGCATGAAATGTTTTCTGCGTATCAGCACAGGCTTCTCGAAAGTTCAAGTTTCTAAATGTTTAAATAGTGCCTTTGTCTCAAAACCGTCCAGGCTACTTCCAGACAAGAGCCCCTTTTAAAACAGGCACATACACTGAAGTGACAAGCTAGGAAGGCCTCCGAGATTGTACTTGCAAGATGTTAAAAAGCCAGGTCTCCACCAACTGCTGTTGCAGCGCTGAGTCAAAATCTACGCAACCGGTGTGAAAAACCTTCCTCCTATATATATCACTTCGTTTAAATGACGAGCGTGTTTTAAAAAGCACAAAAATGATTGATACCAGATCTTAATGATGTTTAGTAAGTGGCCATCTGTCAACAGTCAAGGAGTTAAAAACCTGCACATTAGTATTTCCCGAAAGATTAGAAATATTGATGCTAATTAAAAGGCACATTATCGTTATCTCAAAGCAACGTCTAAACACTAATCACACTTCAGGCCCAGCGAAGGGGAAGGGGAGAGACCTGTGGATACCAGTGGTCCCCAGATGGGTCATCAGAGTCGATGATCTCTAAACTGGTGTTATGACGGTGTACAGATCCGAACTTGGCAAGTAGCAGGTAACTCCTGTCTGGGTGGGCAAGCAATTAAACCCCGACCTGGCGTACGGAAGATTATTTATTTTAAACTCAACTCTTCAGAGGGAATCTTTCCAAAGAATTGCAAAAGAAGAAAACTATGCTTTCCACTATTTATTGTTTCCAATATTCCATACGCGCTATTTCAAAACAAAATAAAACCTGGCATCGTGGTGCCCAAACGTATGATTAATCACACCATGCGGAACTGCAGTATTTTTAGCTGACAAATGGAGTGACGTCAGACACGCATAACGGACTTGCATGGCCAGTTATGACTGAAAGCCCCCCACAAAGGAACAAAGCCCGTGAATGTGGTTCTCTGTGAAGCACTTTTGACTACCTGGGCCTTTAAGAACTCCCTCCTGGGGTTCAGGGCAGCTCTGGCTCCTCGTGTGGAGGAAGAAGGTACATAAAGGTAGGCGTTCAGGCTGTCACTAATGTTTGCCTGGAGCTCTGCCTTTAACATTAATAGTCCGTTTATTGCCTTTTAAAACGTGGTATTTATTGACATTTTCATAATTCATCTCGATCAGAACCTCTTTTAAGCAAACAGACCTCCACTAACCTCAAAATCCATGCTTCGTGTTTGAACAGAAGCAGCCAGCAGCCCATGACACGTTTTTTCTCCTAGTATGTAGAAATCTGACAAGGCTCTTGGCATTTATTGCTTGAAGGGAGGCAAAGTTATAGGCCATTAGCAAACGTCTCCCTGCCCTTGGGATACAAGAGAAGTGTAAGCAAGACATGACTGATCCCACCTCCTACAACATGGAATCTCTACGTCCAGTCTCAGGTATGGCAATGCTGACTCGAAAAGCCTTGTCCATCAGTTTACCAACTTCATGTGAACAGTTGAACAGTTCCGCGGTGCCCAAGGAATGAGGCAGGAGATTGGTGCAGAACATTCCAGGACTGAAGATGAGCAAAGCATAGACGAAGTAACAGACATACTGGGAACAGACGGAGAAAACGGGGATAGGAGAATCCCATGGTGTCCTGGGTTCAACATGGAGGAACCGGATGCTCTCATGTACAATCAGGGCGGTCCACTTACGCCAACTAAGTGGAAAGTATGGAAAAATGTCAAACTGGAAGCGGTCACAGCCACGGCTGCAGAAAAGCAACCGAGGCGCAGGGGCATGAGTACCCACACATAATTAAGACCAGTCATTTTTTCTGCTGTATTTTTAACAGCCAACTTTCTCACCTATCGAATTATCGAATTACCATCTCCACAGTGCAAAGCCACCTCTAGGCTTCCTCCTCAGGTCAAGGAACCCATTCATCACTGTCAAGTGAAGCATATTTCTATTTCTACTTGTCATTTTCAAACTACTACTTCATACAGGTGTGACTTCTGATGCCGACTTTCCTGCCAGCACTCCCCTTGCCATACTTCCATAGTCCTCCATTAGCTCTTCCCTAAGAAATATTAAAAAGCTTAAGAAAGATGTCCCTGTCTTTGATTACCCTATTCCAATCTAACTCCTTGATCTTCAGCATAAACACTTCAATCATTCTGGCATTTTCATTGACTCAAATTAAATGCAGAGCCAGTAATTATTTCACAATCCCCTTGCCCTTTCATACACAGGTCTTCTGCCTTACACAATGACAAAGTATTACCTCCCAGATCCTTAAACGGTTCAGATACTTCAGATACGCTTTGGATACGAATCTGACATGAGGGGACTCTTAAGTAAACCTAGTGAGACTTATCCAGTGCTAATTATTAGCAATTACAGTGCTTTTTTAATGCGGAGCTCCAATGCTCAAACACGATGTAAGCCATATAACCATACAATTGTTCCGCTGATTAACAGGTTCCTCAGGGTGACATGAGCACTGGGTGCCCAGTACCCTGTATTTTGCAGCCTGCCGACGCCAAAAGGGAAATTCACAGTACTGTGTAGGTAAATTTGAGACAGGAGCTTCAGGCAGACATACAGAAATTAAAAAATACCATCATCATCCAGCTTTACTTACGTTATTTACTTCCATATTCACTACATTTGTTTTAAACTGTCACCACATTTTTTATTCTTTGTGTTTCACAGCTTTGCCTTCTGACTCTGCGGAACTGTTGCACGTTGTATAGCTGTCAGGGCCGAAGTGGAATGTATTAAAAGCTGGATAATTGTAATTTGGGGCATATGGCACTAAGGAGAATGTAGGAGTTAGAGGGAAGAAGGGGGGTTTGTTTTGATTTTTTCAAGAGTCCGGATATGACTAAAGCTTTTTCCGGTGGGCAAAGAAAATCTCCCTTGTTTCTCTGTTCCTCCACAATTTGAAAAGTTGCTTGCTTTTTTTTTCTTTTCCTCTTTTTCTTTTTTTTTTTTTTTTTTTTTTTTTTTTGGGGGGTTTTTTTTTTTTTTTTTTTTTTTTTTTTTTTAAAATTTTTTTTTTTTTTTTTTTTTTCTCTTTTTTTTTTTTTTTTTTTTTTTTTTTTTTTTTGGAGAGGGAGAGAAGAAGAGAGGAAGGGAAAATTAACATTAACGCTCTGAAAAATAACAACCCTTCTTCTGGTTCTCTTCTTCTGCCCTAAGAAAATATGTTCTTGAACAGCACACATTACATTGAGGTTTTTGCAAAAAAAGCACAGAAATGAGCTAGCTGCTGTGTAAACATGTCAGACTTCATAGCTCACACACGTTGAAATGACCAGCACAGTTCGCTCTTCTCAAAGGTATTGCTTCAAGCTGATTGCTGACTCCAGACAAGAACACAACGCTGGTCACACTGAGTTTCTGAGCATTTTCTCTGCAGCTGCAGGGTATAGAGGGTTTTCTGTTTGTTTTGCTTTTTTCCCCCTTTTTCATATGAAACCTCAGATGCTGAAGTACAGTTTGGCAGCACCAGGCTGAATTCGCTGCCAGTTTCCTAGGGTACAGAATCTCTCGTAACACAAAGCCCTGACTATCTTCTTGCCCAATAAACAATCAAAATTTTGCATCACGATTTTCCTGAAAATTATGACTCTTCTTGTTTTCACTTCTCCGTTGCAGCTAATCCTTTGTGTCAACAGGGTTCCACCCGTAACAAGTCTGCGGTGACGTGAGGTCCCGATGCATCTCTTAGCAAACCCCCCGTGCACAGCACGGTTCACCGAGCACGCAGGTTGCAGAAAGGACGGTGGAGACAGAGCCGCTCTTCTCTAACATGATCAGAAAGGCTGCGCCTTCACGGGGAAGACGCTCATCATACAAGAGGCCGGGCGAGACAGTGCGCTGTCAGGGAAGTCCAGGCGTACGTATCGCATTTTGGGTGTGTAAGCAGAACAGGGCGCTCGTGATATTCGCATTCTTGAACAGCTCGTCTGCTGTGTTGAATTATTGGTCACGTGTTTATTGCTGTCATGCTGGAAAGCTGACCCAGGAGATGTTTGCTCCACACTCAGCAATTTTAAACAGCTTTTTGCTAGGCTTTAAGGGCTGGCATTGTATAACTCGCTCTCTAGGACTTGTCCTTCCGTTTCTCCTCCCCTCTTCCATCCCTGCTTCAATTTTACACTTCTTCACTTCGCCCAACATACCAAATGAAAGCGCATGAAACA
The DNA here is from genome assembly GCF_000710305.1 of Buceros rhinoceros silvestris. Lineage (NCBI taxonomy): Eukaryota > Metazoa > Chordata > Aves > Bucerotiformes > Bucerotidae > Buceros > Buceros rhinoceros. The sequence goes on along the minus strand of NW_010403983.1, from coordinate 6,502 downwards.
GTAAAATCTGGACAAGTATTTTTGCCACGAGTGAAGTATCAGAGTCTTCCCTTGGTTCCACAGAAGGAAGAAGGGGAATGAACTCACTGAGAGCTGTTTGCTTTCCCCACTTGTTTGTTTCTAAAACCTGCCTGCTCCCCGATCTGCAGCAGCCTACATTTAATGTGCAGTTGTGGAGGGGAGGAAGGTGACAGATTCCAGTGTGCTCTCCTGCTTCCTGCGGCACCTTCACCAAGCTCTCTTGCAAAACACAAGATAAATACACTGCGTTGCTGCTTTCTTCCACTTTCTCGAGGAAAAAGCTCCATTTTCATCTCACTTATAAGGACAAGAAAAGTGCGCTTAAATTCACTAGAGGGACCCTTGACACCTAGGGGTTCATTTCTTCCAGTTATCTGCAATTTTACACCAGTTCCCAAAGGGCTCTCTGGGCTTCTCTGCAATCTTCCGTCAAGCCAAGAGTTTCTGTTCACTCAGGGACAGAAAGTGCTGCAAACGCTGCTCTTGATGGGTGCCAAACTGCTAAACTGCTCATAAGCGAGAGATTACAATGGCCATGTAATCAAAAATTACAGGTACTCCAGCTCTGCCTTCCAAGATGCCTGAGAAAAAGATTATGTCTCTGTCAGTGTGTACACACAGACACGTTCTCGTTAGATAGAGTGAAACCCTGTAACCGAGCGTGCTTTGAAAAGGAGTTGTTTGAATGTCCTGTTCTCTGATAAATTAGATGGTGCAGCACAACGACACAGCTAAGCACAGTGACATGTTCACTGCCATACTGTGTCACTGTAAATCCTTTCAGATTTAGCACCTTGTAACATCTCAACAAATACACAAAAAATATTAACCTGTAGTAACCTTTCAAATAATTCTATTCTTTACCTTATGTTCTGTATAGTTATTTAATGTTATAACCAGTTGAGACACCCGAAGTATACTCTGTAAAATTTCACCTTGGGCTTCCTGACGAAAAGCTGGTATTGCAAAACCTCCCAGGGACACTTGCACTTCAGTAAATACCATTGCAGACACTTTAGAAAAAAACATACACACAAGCCTCTTAATACTGCTTCCCATATACAAAAATCCCTAATGAATCAGCAGCATTCATTAATAATGTGCATTAACGGGCAGAAATTTCTTCACATGGACTCTATAAACCTTCAAAAACTTGCAAGACAAATACTTCGCTTTTGTGTGAGGAGAAATTACAAGATTTTGGTTTTCATCAAACAATTAGACCTCATTTTCATTATATCAATACTCGTACCAAGCACAGGTAGGAACGGGTAGGATTTGATGCCTCCTTTCATATGTTCACAGCAATATAAATTTAGATTTATTGTATTATTGCTAACTAAACTTGAGAACCATTTATCTGTGGAAAACATGTGAGGAACACCCAGATTCCTGAAGGGATGTTATTTGTGTGGGTAAAAGGAATTAGGCTACAGGCACTCTACACACCTTGTAATTAGGTGAGATCCTGAGGACTTCAAAAAAGAAGAAAAAGAAAAGAAGGGGCACCTGAACAGATGTTCCCATCTGCTTTCAGGATGGCTGGTCAGTCAGCTGCGGGCTAAACAACTCAAAAAAACCCCAACAAAAACCCAAAACCTGAAGAAAAAAAGTTAATTGACATTCTTTACTAAACGTTCAAAGTGAGCACAACAGTAGCAAAACCACCCAACTCTTCCTCTTGTCCCAGCAGAGAAGCCAGGACATGCTGTTATTTCAGGGGGACACTTGCCTTTCTGAACAGTAACTCTGCTTCACCTAATAAACTTGTTTTATGTGCTTATATCCAGAAAATTCAGCTCAATTTCAATAATTGTTAATTATTTTTTTTTCTGGTAACTGAATATGAAAGAGAAAAGACCTGCTTAAAGACACCTTACAAGTGAATCAGGTCTGCTGGAGGAAGATAACAGTACAAAGGATAAATGGAAAAAATGCACAAATTTTTATAATGGTCAAAGACGTGGCTTTTCAAGGCATCTGGTGATCTAAACAAGTCCACTGGGGCCACATGGCATGTCAACAAATTAACATTTCGTTTAAATGTCAATCAACAAGATCTTTCCATTCGAACCCAGGTCAGCTGCCCTGGCAGCTGTTAAAGTGGTGACACTCCTGTCTCACACAGAGGCTACGGAGCAGGTGGAAACACTATTTTACTTTTAAAACACCTCCCTAAAGACTCACACTTCACGGTTTTCAAAATTCATACAAAGAAATATTAGAATGCAATTCCTGGGGACGATCTCTCCAATTCCTTCCTCCATTTCCTTCTCATTCAAAACATCGGAGGTTAAACCCCAAAACCATTCAGTCTAAACAACAATTACAGCAATTTATGTGCATCACCCTGCAATGCTCATCGTTGTTGCCATAATATCCTTCAGGCCTGGTTTTACAGGGTAGCGACATAATGCAAACTCTTGAAGAAAAACACAAAGGGAAAAATACTGGCATAAAACGTCAATCACCAGATCAGAGAGCGCTCGCAAAGACCTCTGTCGGATTACCCTCTGAATTCGATGGAATTTGCAGAGGGATAGCACCTCGCCACGCAGGCAGCATGGTGTGAGCCCAGGAAGCCCGGCAGATAAACACCGTGTGATGCTGACGGAGCAGCAAAATCCCTCTCAGAAGGTGACACACACAGATATGGGCTGAAACATGCCATGAGGGCACACTTGGGAAGGAGGTGGGGAAAATGGTGGGGCAAACACAGGAAGCAACGAAAGTCACTCGCAAAACCACGTAAATAATTTTCTTGGTCTTTTAACCGTGTGTCACAATTTTATGCAGCTTTCTTTAATGAGGATTCTTTCAGAATGAAGAAACACCACCAAACTGTGCGGAAAGCAATCTCACTTTGTTAAACAGGTTGTGAACTACAAAGCCATTCTTCCTCTTAGCCACGGAAAAACACGTGATCAAGTTGCAGGAGATAAACAGTCAAGAATAACAAAACCTAGTCTGCTCCACTGAAAGCGAACCAGTTACGCACATAATCCCTTTCCCAGATATTTCTAGCGCGCTGTACAAGAATTTTAAAATGTGTCGCTCGTGACAGTTCTTCTAATACCTTTAATTAAAACACTAGCAGAAGTTATAATGAAAAAGGATTACTGGGGTTTTTTTAAACACTAAAACCTCAAGCTCCTGTTATTTTACATTCTGGTAAGAAGGAAAGGAACAATGAAGCCACATTTTGGGATTTAAGATAATCGTAAGATTTTAAGTTGAAGGGCAGAAGAGGTTTCATTTTAAAATTTGCTTTTAACAGATACAAGCTTTATGTTCCTTTTCGATTACAAAGACTCTCATTTGAAATTTCACCCTTTTAAACTCCCAACATTTGTTCACAAGCTGCATCTTTCCTCTGTCCCAATATAAATGACAAACAGGGGCTCCCACGGAATGAAAGGAGGCTAGTTAATAACCGGCTTTATTGTCATTTCAGGCTGTCTTGTAACACCCTCTGGATTTTGCTCTGAATGCAAAGTTCTTAATATCATCCCCGTTTTCATGGTGCTCATCATGCCAGCGTGTGATTACTTAAAATAAACCCAGGCTCTTTGCTGTTTGCTCTCCCGCTCCCTGACAAAGGCATTTTATCCTCTCCTGGATAAAAGCTGGGATACGGGGGCATGGCAAGGTGGAGGTCAATTGACTCCAAGATCATTGCGTGGCCACGTGAAAAGCTGACAGGTCCACTCACTATGGTGTTCAGCAAGGTTCAGCCTTCTCTGGGGTCCAGAGCACTGCTCCCCTGATTGCAGTGGCAGCTGTAAGAACTGTAGTTGGCCAGACCTGTGTCTCCTCGCTCCATGAACAGCTACATCAGCAGGTGCTTGAGGCGATGATGCCAGGTCCTCCACAGAGGAGACACAGACAGTGGCCACGCAACAAGACCAGTAACAGCCTTTTTTCTTCTCTGGTGTAAGACTCCCACCTCATGATTTCAGCAAGAGAATGAAACAGGGAGCTCCTTCCCAACACAAGCCTGATTCCTAGAGCTGTATCACCTTCTGATCTTCTGCAATCTAAAAATCTTTTGTGCTCTGCGATGACATTGTTAAAAACTGAATGATGATGATCATACACAAACGAGAAGTGTGCGAAAGTGTGCAAGTGATTATCATTTTCTGGCCTTATTTTAATTCACAGCCTCTGTATGCAATTTGTGGGATTTGGAGGATGGGAAAAAAGATTGAAAAGGGTTTGTCTGCAGTACTATTTTTTAATGTAAACTGACTGTTTTAAGTTTTTTAATATTTTTTAATGTAAAAAAACCAGGAAAGCCAAACCGATACCCCATTACAGAGCAGCATGGTGATGCTCACAGGTATATAATCAGTTCCAAAAATCCATTTATCAAAAACCTGGTACCCAAGCAACTGAAGTAAACGACTGAGGCAGAGATTATCTCCTGTGATAACAGCATGATAACATTCATATCTGCTACTGTGTTTCATAAAGTGTTTGCTAACGGCAGAGTAAAATTCTGAGTTCGATTCCAGATTCTTGAAAAAGGTGCTGCACTTCCTACAGATCCGTCTCACCCAGCTCCATTCCTCCTGCAGAACACAGCTCCAAATGTTACCACCTCTGCTGAGCGTGAGATGAGAGGGAGGTTTGGTGCCTTACTGTAACTTAGGCAGATGTTTCACAAGAAAAAACAAAAAGCATAACCCCTTAAGAGTTTTCCAACCCTTTCTCAGAGCATGAGATCTGTTTCCTAATAAAAAACCCCTTTCTTTGGGTTATGTTTTAATATGGACAAAACAGCATTTTACTGTGCTCTTGGTCTCATAAATACTTCAACTGTTTTCAAATGGACCTTCGAGGGGAAAAAAAAATGCCAGGACACACAATGGGTACAAAAGTGTCTCAATCCAATCAAGTAAAATATGAAGAACTTACGAGCAGCTGACAAAAAGAATTTAAAATGAAAAGTAATAAACAAGGTAAAGTTAAACACACTACCTGCTGCACCCACGATCATTTATATTACCGGAGTGCTTGAAGACCCACATGGGTACGCAGCTCCCCAGCAGGAGCTGTGGGACAACAACGTCCCTGTTCTGAAAGCATTCAGTGAATGTTGGCCTTCAAACCAGACCCTGATAACACCGCAGCGCAACTCCAATTAGAGCTGGAGTGTCACTGCGCCGCATGAGGAACTTTACGGAAACAAAACCGCATTTAACAGACTGGAATAAATTTGGGATCTAACGATAGCATGATGTAAGGCAGAATATAAATTCATTGCTGCTGCCAATACGTTTTGCCCAATCGCTCTGCCAGGTCATATCGACCTGGGAAAAGTATGTGCGTGTGTGCAGATCTGAGCGCGTTACACACACCTCTTCCAGAAGGAAGACCGGTGCAGGATTGATGGTTACGGACAGTATTTCTAATGGCCTTTTTAATTGGCACTATGATGATTAATTGGGGCCTTCAGAGAACTCCAGGAGTTCTCATTACCAAACAGCATGATGTCCCGGCACACTGTGTGGGTGACCGTTATTACTAACCAGTCACCGGATCATGAGACACGGGTAAGATAAATTTTATACAAGTCTATGAACCCCAGAAATCGAAGCCTACTACTGAGACAGCGGGAAGATTCTGTTTCCTGCTTAATATATTATTTCAGCAGTGCCCATATGCTCAGAGAAAACAGAAAGGGCCTTGCGAAAGATAGTGACAACAGGCTACATGTGTAATGAGGATTAAACACTCCTCGCAGTATTTCTTGCCATTGCAAAGTTTGCATTTGCTCACGGCTACCCAGGGGACGCTGCAGTTATCCCCAGAGACCAGCGCGGGCGTTAACCAAGCTATGGGCCTGGTGACTACATCGGCGACGGCTGGGAGAAGAGCAGGAACGGCCATCGTCACAAACCCCTCAACGACACCTAGCTGGGGCTGCCTGTCATGGGGAGAAACTCCTGATGTGGTTTATTTCGCACAAGACCCAACCTGCGGCTCCGCC
>NW_010403983.1:0-337 GCF_000710305.1 Buceros rhinoceros silvestris | reverse complement strand
CCCCCCCCCGAGCCCCCGCCGCCCCCCCCCCGGACCGCCCGCCACACCACGGGCACCAGCTGCGAGGCTGGCGGGAGGAGGCAGCATGGAGAGAGCCTCGAGGGTTTCTGCTTTTGCTCCTGGCGTTTAGAAAGCTCTCATGCGGCTTCTTCAACCTGTCCGACCCTCCCCAGCACTGCCCGAGCAGAGCGCACGGCGCTCGGCTCGCTGCTGCTGCCGGGGCATGGAGAGTCGCCACGCTCGTTTCACGGATACAGGGGGATTTGCTGTCTGAAGGGAGCCTGAGCCGCCTCCCCGTGGCCCCCTGCAGCACCCAGGCCGGTGAGGGGGTGCCCGG
>NW_010403982.1:59023-79563 GCF_000710305.1 Buceros rhinoceros silvestris | reverse complement strand
TTTTTCCAGTCTTGGTTTTCAATACATGGCTTTTTGGCTATACAGAGTTTATTGTGAAAAATCCAGCGGAGCAGAAATCCTCCACCTGCTCCTTGAAAATGTTCACAATTTCAGGAATATCTACATTTCACATGGAAACACAGGAAAGAGGTTTCAAAGAGAGTTTGACCTGAAAACATGTGACTTACTTTACTAAAACTAGTGTCTTTGGGATTACAGTGTTTGTTCTAGATGAGAGAAGTAAGCTTAGGTCTATCCCTATGCAGTCTCTGGATCTACCTGAGTGGATCTACCAGTCTCTGATCTACCAAATCACCAGACTGTGACATCTACCTGAGTGCCATTGCATGACATGATCAGTCCCTGGGTGAACATAGGTGGAGAAGCCAAAGACCTTTTTTTCTCAATTCCAGAGAGCTGTTTCAGGTGCATAAGACCACTTTCCAGCTCCTCATCATGGTTTCCTTCATCTGTTACCAAAGAGCCACCTGGATGAAGTTGAAAATTTTAATCAAGTAAGTCACATTTTTATGTCAAACTCTCTTTGAAAAATCTCCTCCATGGAATATAACATTTTTGAGGAACTCCTCAGTCATGACCCAAATATTTCCATAGTGAAATAAATGTGGCAAAGAAGGGTGTAAACTGAAATTTCTGAGTATATGAATTAGACGTCTTTAAATAATGTCATCTTTTTCATTCCAGTTATGTGGCTGTTACTGATAATTAGGTGGAATTAAGTATTCCATCTAATCTGCAGAAGATATTTCATCTGTTCATCTGCTACTAAATTATATACAGGTCTTTTCTTACATAAAACAGAGAACAGGAGTCACTAATCCTGTAAAATCACATGGTCCTTTAAAAACTGCATTATTTTGCAATCATAAGAGTCACATTCTGTATATTTACTTTACATAGTGCTACAGTAAACCCTTAACAATGACAAAAGAGAAGCAAGTAAATTTTCTGGGTTCAAAAAAAAAAAAAACCAAACAAACCCAAAACCTAATGAAAGAACAAAACCAGCAGCAGCAACACCAACAAAAAGAACAGAAGCAAGGAACTAAGGAACTTTTTTCATGTTCTGTCAGGCTTTCTCTACCATCGGCATTTTGGACGGGTTTCTGCATGGTGCCATTCATTTTTGTTTGACATTGATGAATAAAGTCTATGATGTTCTCCACATGACTCCTCCTGGTGTTTCCTCAGTATATTCCTGAGCTAAGAAACTGCCTTTCCACCACCTCTTTCAGTGATGCATCAATAAGAGATGGGGAGAGAAAGGGAGAAATAAGAGATTTGAGACAAAACAGAAAAATAAAACAGCATGACCCAACCATAAGTGCTTTTCATTTTCCAGTTGGAACAAGGAAAGCAAGAACAGCCATGAATGAAGAAATTCTTAAAATACGTCACCCAGAGTTTTTGAAATATTCTAAAAAGCCACAAAATAGATCTTAGCTGATTAAACTGAAAATTATTACAACTAATTTCCAACATTAAAGAAAAAAGGTTTTTTTACATTTTCCTTCTACAGAGTATGCTTTCATACTTCATTAATAAGTCAGACTTTCCTGTAAACCTTTCCTACAGAATCAAGAGCTTCTTCCCCTATCGCAGCATGCACACAATATCGACAAAGTTACTCTGCCTTCCCAGATAATCTCAACTGCTTATCAACTAGTTTGCATGGCGTTCAGTTCATGTTTTCCCCATCTATTCTCAGCTACCAGCCCTGTGTCATATGATTTTGCCTTTATAACTTGATATTGCTTATTTTAAGAAGGATAACACAGTGTGCCAAAGTCTTGTTATGTTCTCCTTCCTCTCCATCACTCCTTCTCAACATAAAATATCAAATAGAATCTAGTATAGAGTATGGCAACTGGTTTAGGCCCTTCAGCACAACAGTGACCTCTAGGCTTTGCTATCCACACACAAATGTTAACGGCCTGTAATAGAAATAAAAATTCAAGCACGATGACTGAAACAATTTCTTAGTGTAGCAGACCCTAATGCAGTTCAGGATTAAAAAAAAAACCACCAACCAATCAAACAAAAACCCCATGACATGTTATATATATCACACCTTTTTCTTTGGTAGTTGGGAAAAAGAAAAAAAAACAAAGCAGATGTGTTGCAGCAGTATTCAGTATCCAGGCTACTTCCACTCAGTCATGGTCTCCTGCTTCGGGGCACTTTTTCCCCTCTGAAACTGAAAGCAGTCTCACAGTCTGCAAATACTGCATCCTGTGAGTAAAAAATATGTATAACTCATTTCATAATTCACTGCAAGGAGTACCTCTGCCTCCAGCCCCTTCACAGTGCCTGTGCTCCCATTTCTCCTCCTATCCACACACCATGAGAACCATCGCTTGCTGTGCCACAAACAGCGTGGCCAAAAGGAAACTCCCCTTTAAGAAAACAATCTTGTAAAGTGTTAAGCAGTGCCTTATAACTCCTTTTTGTGCAATTTAACTCAAAAGCCAGCATGTTTGCTGCCAGGTCAATGTTTTGGAAGGTGTTTTGGTTTTATTGTGTCCAATGTATTTCTGGGTTTCCCAAGACACAGACGATATGTGTATAAATATTTGAGACATTGTGGCTGGAACTCAATGCCCCAACAGTTGCAAAAGTAATTACAGTAGTTAGCATCTATATAAAGGACCAGCACACTAACTAGCCTATCCTAACCTCTTTTTCTTATGTTCTAGAACTGAGTTACTCTAAAGGTAAGTGACTGCAGCTCTCACTTGGAGTAAGAGTCAAGAATTTGCAATTAAAAAACAGAGGGGAAAATCAGGCTGGGTAGAGGATATAGCTCCAGCATCTGGTGAGTACAGCGCCTTTCACCTGGAGGTCACCAGCACAACGTAATACAGGTGGGAGCCACTAAGAGCTGTCACCACTGCGGCAGCTGATAGTGCATGGGATGATGATCTCAGATTAGTTCCTAGTGGAAAGATACACGTATCACTTCAAAAAAATAAAGCCCTCACAACTGCTGCTAATTGGCTTCCTTCTCAGAAATTTCAGCAGCAAGGCTGGAGACCCGAGAGCTGTCGAGATTAAACTGTGTTCTAAACCCTAGAAGTGCTCAATCCAGATCAGGGAATAAAGTACAGGGTTCAGTGAAAGGGAACTTGCTGTCCATGCTGTCCACCTTCTCAGATAATTAGGGCTCTCATTTTCTAAGGCTGTCAGTCTGACCTCTTCCATCAGCACCATCATTCACTTGATCTTTGTATTTTATTTTGTTAAGAGGAAAGAAAGCAGGAGGAAAAAAGGGGAAAAGTAACAGAGTGAAATGAAACACTTCAGTAGAGACATCTTATTTACATCTGAAAACTGATTGAACCCCAGACTGTCAGAGACTTGACAAAAAAGATTCTGCAGTTTTTCTGATTCCTGAGTACACGAAGAAAGAATAGCACAGTAAGACTTTACTTTCACCTTTAAATACTCATTCACTGAGTCATTTTGCCAAAGCCAATTTGGATACAGTTTCAAAATTAGTTATATGAGACACAGAATAGTCATGGCTATTTCTTTTATTGCCTGAAATTATGTAATTAAAATGAAAAGACTCCTCTCCGAATGAAGCAATTCCTTTCCCAGTAGTGATATTTTTTCCTGTTACTGAGGTGGTAAAAGAGAGGTATAATTAATCCACCGTCCATTTATCAAGACCAATAAACAGAGAGCAATAAAATATAATCTGATTGTGCCATTATCTCAAATGAATATTCTATCAGCTGTTACCAACTAAATAAAAATTATTTTTCAACATTTTTTTAATAAGATGAAAGATACTCAGGGCCTGCAATGAAGTGCTGTAATAGCCAATGTGAATAATTGGTCTGTTTACTGAGAAAAAACGAGACCTTTGTGTGCCACTTTAGAAATCCACAAATTTTTTGAGACCTCTAAGTATTAAAAATTAGATGATCTTCTCAGGAACGCACTCAAAAGTTCTTAAATGTTGCACCCCAAATTTCATCTTCACAGTGCCAGAAAGAGTCATTTCACCAGCTGCAAATTGGGCCCATATCAACATTCATCTGCAATCAAATATTCATCTCGGTGTTCAGCATTTGTAATGAGCTTCATGCAAGCAGTGGAGGTTAATCACTAACTTGATGATTATGAATTTGCATTAAGGTGGAGTTCTAGTTAAGCACAAATGCTGCCAGACCTTCTTTGTGCTGAAACAACAGATTATATTCACTCCATATCCCGTGGTTGGTTCCTTTTCTCCACTACATATGAAGTGTAAAGGTGCATATTTTATGTAACAGTACCTGGAACACTAAGCATGCTGATTTAATAGGAAAATAATAATACCACTTTTAAAACCATCAATATCAACACCAAATGCTATAGAAAAGATGCATCTCATTTTCCAGTCTTTCCAGAATTTTTCAATTAGATTTCTATTTTTAAGAGGTAATCAACTTTAAAAAGTGATTCCTTGAAAGAAATCAACAGCTGCTTAATCACCCCATAACTAGTATGAAAACTAGATGAAATTCAGTGACAAAGAGAAATGTAACATTTTCTGCTTGTAGAGCAGCATGTATTCAAAGTGCTATAAAATCTAATCCTCTTTGGGGATAGAGAAGAATAATTTTGTTCACTTCCTCTAGGCCAGTTAATTTCTGCCATAAGTAGATAAACACTGGTTTACATAGCTGACCCAACCTATATCAAGTTTTCAGCCTGCTTTTTCCGTTCAGGTGACCAACTGACTGTTGACATCCACCTGAGCTCTTTTGAATGCTGGACCAGTGCACGCTCCCATCAGTACCATTGCTTACAAGTGCTGCGCTTAGAAATCATATTTACAAATGCCGACCCTATGAACGTCTATAATAAATGAACCGTGTGAGGAACAATAGCAGGTTAGGCATAAACGGCTTTTGGAAATGATTAAGCTTCAAAATTAACACTGTAAAATAAACAAAAATATTTGATACTTATAAAAACTATAAAAAAATATGATGTATCATTTTTTCCTTGGGACCATTTAACATCCTATTATGTTCTCATCACTGCTGAGCACCTTACTAAGCATTTTGCTTAATAGTACCGAAACAGTATGTTTAATAAACAGCTAATAATCATCCATATCTTCTAAAACACTTCATATTTTATTACTTGCACTTCTATGCCTTGGAATGACATGTAACCTACAGTGCTTTAAATACATCAGAAAATATTTTCCTATGTCTGCTGCAAAACATAACTTTAGCTGATCCATGGTATCATGACATGGAAATGAGATCAACTACAAGAATGTTGACCAGTTCCTTGAAATTCGCATTCTGTTCATCTTTTGCAGAGCAGGAAATCACCGAGGAGTTATTTAGAATATCCAGCATTTATTTTCTCTCTCTGTGTTTGTATAAATGTCAGGTTTACAACTGCTTGAATATTGGAACACTGAGAAATCACTGAATGTGATACTCATGGTATCAAATGATGCAATCTAATCTAATGATTCATTGCATTTCTTTACATGATACACCAGTGTGGAACTTCATTAGTTCTTGTATAATCAGAAGCTACAGGTTTCTCTCCACAGAAATGTGACGATCTCAAGTGAGACAAACATTGCATGAGAAAGCATTTAGTTGCCTTGGGCAAGGAGGACTCCTTAGGTGAGATAGAACCACTCTGACTGGGCTCGTGTGTGTTTGCCTGTTCCATTTAACTTCTCTAACACACACTCAAAAGAAAACAAATACCTACTTAGTAAAAATACAAATCAAGACCACTAAACACTACAAGTTTCTCTAGACTCCATCTTGTAACACTCATTATATAAGTGATCATAATTATGCTACAATAACCCATGTAAGGATATTTGGTAAATGACGATGCTGTAAACAGGGTTTTCCTACCTGTCGTACCTTGGTTGCTCCCTTTTAACAAACACAAATAAAACACAAAATACATACAATATAGACGATAAACTCCTAATTGATTCATCTTACAGTTCACACTATGAAACTTTTGACAGGTCATTCAGAGATTCTAGTAATAAACTTGGTGTAGAACAAATTTAGAACAGGAAGAAACAAGCTGCCAAATGTACAATACACATCATTTACATTTAATCCACCGCCACAATCTCACTTTCATTTCTTTTCTGACACTCCAGAGTGCCAGCATAGAGTAAAACTATGAGATGTTAAAAGAAATTCATTACCATGTGGCATTTGGACCAGAAATAATTCACTTTTTCTATTAAGAACTTCATACGTTCAGGAACTCTACAAGGTTATAAAAAGGCAGGTTCCAAACACTGATAAATTATGTGTATTTCTCATAATAAGCTGCTTGAGGACAGAATAAGAAAATCCCTACATGGAATATAAATGCTCTGTGAATCAGCATCACTGTAGATAGTTTAAAGAAATATCAGTGACATGCTTGGTTGTTCTGTTATAAAATCTGGTACCAAGGTGAAGATATACGCCCCCCTTAAAAATTATTCAGAAGTTTTTTCTATCTCTTCCCTAAATCTCCCTATAAATAATAGATTTCAACTACATCTTAAATTCATCTTGGAAAGTGCATGGGTAAGATAAGGGCTGTGTGGTTTCACCACAGCTAATTGCTGAACTGCTAATTTTCTGCTGAATATATGCAGGCCATTTGACTACAAACATGTTTGATTTGTAGTCAAAACTATAGAACTGTCACAACCAGTGAGTCAGCTGGAAAGCTCTGACATTGTGATGAAAATCAACTTCTAATACATTTGAGTCGTTGTTTTAACAAGTCTGTCTTCTGCACAATTAAATGACTGAGGGATGCTGAAGTGAGGATACAAAATAGGGAACAAAGGATACAAAATTTAATTTAGAGGCACTAAAAATTAATACCCTGCACAAAACCCATCAGATTACTAGATTAAATGCTGACTTTAACTGGTTCAACACAAATAGGACCTGCTCTCTGTTGGCTAAGAAAGTATTTTCTCGAACATGGATCATTGAACCAACAGACCATAATGTGTTCTCTAAAAGCCCTTTATGATCTATTCATGTAGCTTTAGAGCAATCACAGACAAGTTCTGCCAACATGGCTACTCTCTATGCACATCAATGCCAAAAAAAAATGGATTTCACTAGAAGGAAACAAACATCATGTGTTTACCAGCATAAGGTTTCCACAGCTAACTCTTGTCTTCTTGTTTTTCTTTAATATTGTTAGTATGTGTATTCTAAGAACTGAATGTAATCAGAAGGGGGAAAGAAAAGGAAGTAAAGCATTTCTGGTAAATTATGAGGGCAGTTTAATATTCACCCTCTCCTCTTCAAGAATTATCATCATCACGATGGCTTGGCTTCGTGAATGAAGATCTGGGAAGGGCTTTTCCCACGCTCACTGCAAGCGATGAGTGCACCCTTCAGGCCTGCGCGGTGGATTTTTTAGGTGAGGCACCAGCGTGCTCGGAACTGGCTCCACCCTTTACACCTGAGGTTCATCTGCCAGGGTCTAGCGAGCTTGGACGGTGACAGCAAAGTCCTCAGGTCGTAGGTTTGGTTAGAGTATCCTTCTCTTGGATGGAGCCTTACAAGGCTAAACGAGCTCCATCTGCCCAGGTTTGGAGTCAGAGTTGTCCTTCTCCTAGGATGGTTGCCCGAAGGCTAGTGAGCCCATCCTGCCCATGGACACACTTTGTGTGACCCTTCACTTGAGACCTGTCTGGCCTGGGAGACCCCACTGGAGGCACATGCCACCACCAGCACAGCTCTCAGCCTCACAAGGGCATGCAAGCTCCTTGCCCATGGCAAGGGGGTGCCCGTGAAAGAGTCAAGGACTATAAGCCCCTCAAAACCAGAAGTTCAAAACTGAAATTTGCAACCATTTTTCAAACAGCTCTTGTTAGCCAGAATACATACTCTGATGAGCATGATTTCCATGATCATCTTGGTAAAAGAACTAAATTAATTGTCATTTGTCTATTTTAATTTCTAAAAGTTGACCAGCATTCAAGGCTCACACCCAGTAACTGCTTGATCATGTACAGAATTGGCTTGTTTGATCCCTCAGTGAGTGCGCCCAGAGTACACCACAGCCAGAAGCTGCGTGCTCCTTTCCATGTTTTGCTGAAATGGAATCAAACCACAAATGCTTAGGCTCATCTTACTTCGTACAGGAAAAATACCAAGAGGTCACCAGTCACGGTACATCGAGGATATGGCTAGATAGTAAATAGGGTGTGATAAAAGCTCTTTACTCTGGCAGAGAGCAGAATAAGCTTCTGCATTCTGAAGTTGTATCAAAAAAAAAATATAATTGGAGAAAGGCAGAGTTTTTTAGCTTTAAGGGCAGTAAAGCACCAAAACCCACCCCCAAAAACAAAAAAACCAAAATGCTTTAGTGATAAATATTCCCTTTTAGAAGTATTTAGTTTGAAGCTGTCAAAGGAAGACATGTACTAGCTGGAACTAACTGGAATTAATAAAGGCCAATTCATAATATTCTCTGATCTGTGATAGACAGGAGTCAAACCTGCCCAACTTAATAATTATCTTGTCTGAAAAAAAAATCTATAAGCCCATGTGTGGTGGTAAATAATATGAATATCCAAAATATTTTGCTTGAAAAACCAAAAACAGGGAAAAAAAGTAAAACAAATTTGCAAGTGGTTGATTGGAGAATATGTGTCTAGAAGAAAAAAACAAATGCATCTTCTTTTTGCCCAGAGTTTAGAACACAGTTTAATTACATCAGGGACAAATGAGTCTAGCAGAGGTGCTCTGATGAAGAGTACAGTAGATAAGAAAAACAGCTTTCACCTGAGACGTGACTGCTAGGACAATACGAAAACCCGAAGAATAAATGGGAGGCCAGGTATAAATAAACAAGTTTGCTCCTCTTAATCATAGCAGCAGATAAATGTTTCTGGACCACTTTTACCAATAGCATTAAATATCTGTTCCAAGTTTTTATCTCAAAACCTCCTCTCTGAATACTCGGTATCTCCATACATAGAATATACTTCCCAGGAAATGGAAAATCAGATTATTTTCCTTTCCTTTTTGAAGGCAGACAATTATTATGTGATAAACCAGGATGATGTTTTATCTTGAAGGGACTTACCCGGTTCATTTGTTTTCTGTTGCTATAGACTCTTAAAAATTACTTGAGGGACACAATATGGGCCACTCCAGAAAATACTGGAGTTATGCCAAAAAATCAGCCTGAAAATATTAGAACCTGAAAATTCTAGGAAGACGAAAGTAAGTATTTATGCACAAAGAAAATACATAAGAACAATAATTTTGTATATAAACATTCTGATGCTTATTTCAGGTCGGCGATACACTTCCATGTGTGGTTTTTTATGGAAATCTTCAAGTTCTTCCAAAACAGTGCTGATTTTACTAGCAGCTCATTAGCAGCTCGTATTAATATCCAATAAAATTGAGTTCAGCTTCAACTGGATCAAATTTAGTCAGAATGTGCTGTTTCAAAACTATAATAGTTTGCATTCATGCATCAGTTTTAACAGAGTTTTCACTAGGAAAATGGAGATACAGCAAAGAAAAGGCAACTTTGAAATGGGATGAGATTCTTTCCTCACATTACATCCAAAATGTTTTATTGCGGCTCTGACATGGAATTAGATCTAATAGCCTAAACTCACCATCTAGAAAATCGCTTACTCTGGCTAAATTGTAATTTCCATTTACAATCTAATGAATCTGAGTCATTTTATAGAGGGAATACAGTTCCTTGAAGGTTAATAAAAATACTCCAGTGCTCTCCTAGAATTTTGTCTTGTGGAAAGACACAGTCCTTTAAAATTTGTATAAATGCTGGAAATAAACTCCTGGAGCACTTTAATACAAGGGACTTTGGGAAAAGCTTTCAGGAGCAAAGAAGACACTAAACTATCACAAGAATTTATAATAGGAAAATCCAAAATTTTGCTACAATATCTCTGTTGCTGATGATAATGATGCTAAATGAATTCTTGAGCTGTACTGTGGTCTGATATGTGGAACCAACATTCAGAATCACATTTTGCTCAGCTTACCCAATTGACATTCAAAACCTGTGCCTGATGTAACAAAGAAAAGTCTTCTGTCAGATCTCTCAGGCTAGACAGACAAATATCTTCATCGTCCCCAAACTGAAGACTGTAGTTTTCAAGAGAATGAAAATTACCACACAATTCCCTTTATCATTCCATGTACAGAAACATATCTTAAAAGCCGCTCTTCAATGAAATTTTCTCTCTTAATAGACACGTAGCACTTCCTTAGCTCCTACTTAGCTTCTACTTAAGCATATCCATCAGTTAAAGCTCTTTGAATAATATTGCATTGAAGGCACTGACACAGGCTTTTTTGTTGCTGGGGAAGATGGGAGAAATCAGAGATGGCCAGAGATGTGCAATAATCGGTGGAGTATTACTCATTTTTTTATAAGGTCACTCATACTTTCAACATCTACAGAACAGGCTTATTACAAATTATTTTTATACAAGGGCTACAAATAAGAACTCAGTGTTAGCTCCCACACAAAATTCCAAAGAGAAGGTATTAGCCATACAGCCTTAGGTGAAAAAGCTTCAGTATCTCAAAGTCTTAGCACTAGTGAGATTAGAGCAAGACACCTCGGTATTCCCATGAACTCTAGGAATTTCTCCATATAGCCAGAGTTCATCAGTTTCCAGCAGAGTACAAGACCTATTTACTAAAAAGTCTTTTCATTATTATCATTAGTCTTTTAAAATTAATATTTATTTACACTATAATGAGAAAATGAGGGCAAATATGAATGTCTGTATAAGTAAATATAAACCATCAACCTGAGGTCCTCTCAAACATAACCTAGATTTCATTGTATTTCAGAAACCAAATCCCCCAAATAAACAATTTTGCAAGAGTGTAATGCTTGGTTGCATTTTTCTACAGCTCTGATGGAGATCTTGAAGGAGGTAATTTAAAGGCAGACTTAATTTCAGATTTCTTCAAACAATACGAACCATCAAAAATTACTGAGTTCCCTCACATAGATAAAGATTGCTGAAGGATATGCTCTTGAATTCTACTTATATTTACATGTGTGCACAGGAGGATGAATAAAAGCACTTCACTTGTCAGTATCCATTATCTCCAGCCTTCTCCAGCACAAAATGAAACCTACCAGACCTCGCTCATAAATACAGAGAAGATAAAGTGATACACACAAACTTGTATTTCTTCACGTTTCTTTGTCAAACGCTTCTGACTTCACAAATCCGTTATACTTAACTCTGTTCAAATCTGTGTAGGGTATTATAAAATCTTTAGGCAACTCACTATAAGATCTGGTTTATTGTTTTTTCTTCAATCAAGAAGAGAGAAAGAGAGATTCTTCAAAGGTATAAAATGTAATTTCCTACCCTTCAAAGGTGTCATATTCAGAGTGGAACCTGTCAGACATAGTCGGGAAAGGATAAGAACCCTGCATATATGGTCTACATACACTCACGACTACCTACTCTAGACATTTCTTTCCTTCCTCAGTCTTGCAGACACTACAGCATTTACAGCCAAAGTATCACAAGGAGAAAGCAGAAAAGGGAAATTCTGTTTAAGCTGAAAAAAGAAAGCTATTCCAGGTCCATGGCAGCTAGTATGCAGAACAGATACCAGATACCAGTAAAATATACCTGAAAGAACGTCATGAAATCCCAACTGAGTTGTCAAACTCCTAGAAAACAGATGCATATGCATGGTTGAATTATTATGTGAGCTCCACATATCTGAAAATACAATATATTCAGAGAATACACCACAAACTATTATGAAATGTTATAATTCCATAGACCCCAATGTCATATTTGCTCAAGATGAGGCAAGGTCTGCATGAAACCGAGGTCAATAAATAAATAGATAAATAATTTATCGACTGGAGTTGCTTGTGGAGAAAATTTAACCAGAATTGCCTTGTGTTGAAGCCAATCCACAAGGAACATTAAATCCAGCAAGATTAAAACATTGCATCTTGTTTCTGAACTAAGTAACCTTCTTGGAAATCCAATTCACGATTTAACCTTCGACTTTTCAAAAAGGAAAAGAAATTCTCTTGGTTTTCATAAATTGAGAAAAAAATCCTTTTTCTTAGAAATATTTAGATTCCAAGTAGCGATACTAACATAGCAGAGGGTGGGAGAGCAGTATATTTACAGAGGTCTTTGCTTTTGCTGTTTAATTGTTATTACAAAGCAAAGCAAAGTAAGTATGGAAATACACTAAACCCCTTGTATTGAGGATAATGGCACTTTATGCATTAAGATAGAACTGTGTGTTTACACACACAATGCACTTCAGTGGTGTTAAGTAGGAGTCTCAGGAAATTTGATATATAACTAGATGTCTTTTGTATTTTCACACTTCTGGAGATTTTGCAAGAGAGTCTTCAGAAACGCTGTTACATGCCAACACAACATTTGACCACAAGGCCATCAGTCCACTTCCTTTTCTGCCCAGACTTCTCAAAAATCCCCTAGTAATAGCCTCATCTGCAGCACAGCTCCTGCAATAATTAGTACCCCATGTAAAATCAGCTTTTTACATTACAACCATCCGTGGCCACTTGCAAATATCCGCAAACCAAACAACTAATCAGCAAACTACTTTCCAACCCTGTCTGGTACGAGAAATGCCAGGGTCTGGGCAAACTCAGCCATCTTTTCCCTCTCCCACCTGAAGCACAAGCGTCAGATGCATCATGATAGTCTACATAAAAGCACCAGTCACCACCTGTTCTCATATTTGGGCTCTTCCATATTAAGACACAGATAGATTGAGAGGGTCAGTTTCCAGTTCAAGGGGAGTTTTGTATGCAACATGCATGTGCACTTATATTCATCCTTAAACACAGAAGATTCTGTCACGTGGCATTTCTCTGCCCCAGAATTTTCAGTACATAAAAACTTCTGGAATATTTGTTTTGATACTGTGAGTGACTAAGAACAGTGTAATTGGTGTTCCCTTGCTCTCACATTTAAAAATACGAAATAAATAAAGCCAAATAAACTTACGTAACTTTATAGACTGATATTAAAAAAACAGTTGTCAGAGGAGCTATAACTTCTGAAAATAGGTCAAGCTATTCAAAGGACTGATATCATAATGAACCAGCAAAATTTTCCCTTTTTGCTCTCCATGCTCAAAGTTAAGAGTAGCAGTTTCCCAGCTTAAAATTCCTGATTAAAGTCTACAAAATAAATCAAAAGCTAGAAAATAAATTTACTTAAAGAGAAAAAACACACAGAAACAGTCAAGTACAGTTGAACCATGAAATGTGACAGTATAAAAGTTTGAAGACGTTTGTCTTTAAACTGTATTTCTCTTCCAAATAACGTGTAGCCTAACCTGCCAAAATTAAAGGTTTGTCAGATGTTAGTTCACTTGCTGTAATACAAGAAAAGGTCAGAAAGCAAACTGAAAAAAGAATCTAGACAGCTTTAACCTCAAGGCTTTACTTTATTCCAAGAGATGGGGTTATCAGCCATATTCTTTCCTATAAAAATAAAAAGAACTAATAAACAGAAAAAAATCATAAGGCTTAACATTCAAGGATATGACAAGAGACTAGTATCCTAGTTTTGTAAGGAGTTATAAATCATCTGAAGCAAAATATCATTCACCTTACTTGAACATTTAGATAATATTTTCAGCTTCTAAAATAGCCTGCAATCATTTAACTTATGGTGAATTTCTGAATTATTTAAACACGCAGAGATAAAATGGGGCAAAACAACCAACAAACCCTCAAAAAGTGTTTACACAAATACTCAGACAAAAATCCTGAGAGTCCACTTAAAGTAAGTCTTTTATCTGTTGTAATTTAGCCACGATTTGTTAGATTAAGTCAATCACTGCTTCATCCCTATTTAGGACAATTCCATAAAGTTATACATATGTATTTTCCACAATAATGATAAAAGAATAAGGGCTGTAATTGAAATTCTGCAACTCTTCTTCATTAAAAAATTAGTAAACGATATTGCTGGTAACATTATCATTAACAGTAAAAATTTGGAAGAGCATTTAGATTAATAAAAACCTGGGAAAGAATTAAAAAAGATAGTTTGGTGCAGAACAAGTTTGTAAGAAGAGCATACAGTGTTATCAAACAGTGTAATCAATTTTTGGCAAGTTTCATCTTCAGTCAAACTAGATTATTTCAAACATCCTCAGAAAATAAGGAAAACTCTACCACAGAGGTAAGTGCACACAGCAAATCTTTGCCAGCCACTGAAGTGAGAGCTGGGACCAAACTGCCATAACATACCTCAGGATCTACATAAACAGAAAAGGGTGGAGAAAACAAAACGAAATGGACACACAGACATACGAAATTACTGAATAGTAGCTTTCCCCTCACCACACACCCTTCTTTTGCTAATTGAAACTCATCATTTTGATGTGTAAGTCTGTTTTGACCCTAAAATCAACTATAATTTTACCTTTGACATAAAAATCCTGAAACCCCTAGAAAGGCACAGCTTAATGCTTTCCAGTAATTTTATTTTTAGGAAGAAAAAAGCTCTGTTATTCCTCTATTCTAAGATTCACAAACTTATTATGAACAATAACGAAGTGCCTGGAAATCCCTGAGGCAATGACTTTTCTGCGTATTCGAGGCTCCCATATTAACTCTCACTTTTTAAAATCTAATACTGACAGAACTAGCCTCCCAGATCTTGTGTTACTACATGTAAAATAAACCAACCAACCAAATGAAAACCCATTTACTTCCTCAATTTTCACCATTTAGATTGATATTAAAAAAATAAAAACTTACTGAAGTGTTTAAATTTTATGAAGCACGAATAATCATACTTCCCTTCTGCAAACTATTGTTAATATAAAAACCGCACACGAAGGCCACCAGAAGGATGCTCTTTACTAGAATTCTGCTGTTTCTCTCTGCACAAGTCTATCCATATCCGCTCTCATTTTCATCCAACTCTGTATATCCAAAATTGAGGTGTTCAGTAGAATTTAAACTCTTCTTGTCAATTGAAGCATGTTCTTTTAACATTCATTGAGTTTATTTTCCCCCACCCCCCCCACCTTCCTCAAAAAAATTTTTTTTATTGTTAAGTATATTGGCAAACTTGTATTCTGCTCTGGAAAGCTGTTCCATAGCATTTTATTCAATTGTGCTCATTATCACCCAGTCTCCCTAATGCCATTTAGCTTATTTGCCCTCACATCACTGTTCTGTGGCAAGGAAGCAAAATGGGCCAAGGAGGGAATACATGACTTGTTCATGATGCCACAAAAGTCATTAAGTAAATTGAATCAAGGTTTTCTCATACCAGCTTCCAAGCTCTTAAAGGTGTTATTTTGCTGAACAATTTAAATTCACCGTTTCTCATCACGCATACACGCTTGAACTGAAGAAACCACTGGTATTCCACGTTGTATCACAATGAACAAAGATTTTTTTTTTCCAAAGGAAAATAAACAATTTACTTAAAAAGCTTCTATGCAATTTACGTTTCTTGTTAATCTTTTGAATTGTCAATTGTGAAACTACCCAGAGCAAACACTTCAGGAAACAGCAAAACACCCATTTGCACACTTTCACCTTTTAGTAATTCCCATCTCCTACACGTGCCATCTGCTGACATGTGCAGAAGAGACACATGCTGTCTCTTCTGCACAACCAAATATGTGAGGCTTTTCAGTTGGTAACAAAACATCCCCTTCCATGTTACCTGACACTAGTTTTCAGCTAGTTAAATAACTTCTCTGTGAATGCTACATAAAAACCAATTATTTAATGGGAAAAAAGTGCTGAGAGCTAACTGAATCTTTTGAGACAGCCTACAAGGAGAGAAGCTGCAGCAAGGCAAGTTTTAAATGCAATAGAGGATGAGCCAGCCAGAAAGTCTCCTGCAGGTCTAAGGAAGCATGTTCTGCAGCAGAAGGCTGCCACTGGGCAGATTAATGCAGTGTATATTCTGCCCTGCAGTTGCCAGTTCCTCCTCAGTTCAGGTTGTTTCCCTCGGGGAAGTCAGTACTATCTGTAACATCATCTCCAGTCTCCACCTGCATTGTGGCTCCTGCAAGGGACTCTCAGTATGAATAAAAAAAGAAAAACCACCAAAAAAACCAACCCTCATAGCAAACTCACAAATGGACCATCCACAGCCTGCTACAAAATATCTCCTGAAACCATGAGCAGGAACATCCACACAAGAGATACCTATAGGAGAATGTTTTGAATTTTATTTCCTTCCTTTTTTTTTTCTTCCCCTGATAGAATTCGCACTGACATAATAAAATTTAAGGACCTAATTTTATATGGAATTGAGGAACAGGACATGACAACTCAGAAAATCATACTGTCAATTTGTCTGGTTATCACCAGAGACTAACCTATCGATTTCCTGCTGGCCAAGATCTGCAAAAGTATTTTGCATGGTACATGATGACTTCAGGGTCTGTCGTAACTTAATACAGTAATTAAAGGTACATGATCATACCAATTAGAGACAATGCATGATGTCCAAGAGAGAAATATAATTTCAGGCTCCATATCCATAAACACACACAAAACTCTGTGCTTTTACTGAATGCCCTTTGAAAAAGGGTTCTTTCCCCCCCGCCTCTGTAAAGTAAGACAAGTGAAGGGGGGAAGAAAAGGCCAGCTTTCCACCTTCCCTGTGTTTCGTCCGGCTTACTGTTGCTTTGCATCTGTTCTTTCTGTTGTTTCAAGATACCGTTGACAGAATAGCATACCTCAACACCATTTTTATCACAGTGTGAAAAACACCAGATGTACAAAATTAAAGTTCAAGTTAATCAAAATATTGCTTGACAAAGCAAATAATTGAATTGCACTTTCAATGCACTGTGGTAGACAATAATTAACATGCAGCGTCTTCAACATTTGGATACAACTTCCAATTTCCGTTTTAACACCATAGAATGCTGTCTACACAGTTTTAAATGGTACCCCTGATAATAATACATTCTGGTTTTAATCATATTCCACGTTGCAGGAAATGAAGCTTGCAATTTTCCCAGGTGCTTACCAAATTACTACTGCAAGCTAATTCTCATCCCCCAAGTTAAGAGTTTCAACACTGTGCACATTAACAGCCTGCTTATGTTCTTCCTGTACAACAGAAGGTAAGTTAATATGTGCTTCAATTATATCCAGTTTATGCGTTTATAGCACCCTGTGGGCTGCACTAAGAAGGCTGTAAATGTACTTATCCTGCTTCTTTAATGCTCTACTGTATTACAGGGGAGAGAGAGGAGAGAGAGAGAACTGGATCATTTTATCAGGAGAATCGATAAGGAACTCTACTTCGCTGTATTGATTCAAGAGGGCTGAAAAGGTACAGCTCTCCCGTTATTTGCTACAAAAAAGCTCGCTCGAGCTTGACTTTGATATAAATTTCCCTCTTCTTCACATATGCACCTGAGCGCACACACACACTAAGCCTGTATGTCAGCTTTAATAAAATGCACATGAAGCGCGTTCTCATGTATTGTAGACACTTTATCTTAAATTCAAGGGGAAGATATATTGCACAATTGCCTCTTCTAACTGTGTCTATTGATCTGACCGAACAGTGTCTCAAAAGAAGACACTCTTACTTTTTCCTAGCTTGTTTATTTTATTGCAGGCCAGCCTGAGGTTTCATGAAATACATGCACTCATACAATTTTGATTTTTTTTTCTTTCTTTCCAATTCCAATGCAATTTTTACCTACCAGTGGTTCATTATGTGAATGCATACTCGTATTTTATATTTTCCAGAAGCTTTGGGGGAAAAAAACCCACAAAACCAAATAAACTCAGCAGAAAAAAGTATCAGTTTTTAAAGCACCATAGTGTTTTGTGAAGGGATATAAACCTCTCCTGCACTAGGGGATGTGACAGCCATACTTCCTGTAGCTAGGAAAAAAAAGTCCCTTGAAGAAGCTTATATGCAAATTTTTTAACCGACAGATTTTGAAAATATTTCCTCTCCATTTTATTTCTTTTTTTCTATTTAAAATTTCAAAATGAAAAATTTTATTTCATGATTGTTAATATTTAGATTTCACTTCACAGTTATTAGATTCAGACAACTTGATACTTCCCTTTATCCTTCCAATCTTAGTTTACCATATCAAAACAACTAAACAACAAAAACAAAACTGGTTCAGCAAAAGCATATTCAAAGCAAAGGCAAGGCACACAACAAGCTCAAACTTTTAGATAGTTATCTTACACTTGTGTTTATCGTAAAAAGCGACACCCCTTCCCTATGCAGGGATCATCACAACACTGCTGGCATGATCGGGCCCTAAACCTGCCATACCATAATGCTTCACTCTATTTTTTCTCATAAGAGCGAGCCTCAGAAGGCTATGGGAACTAAAATATTTTTTTTCTTTCAATCAGGAGAAAACTCAGAATGGGACTTTTCTCCTTGCAGATTAGTGTCTTTCCTTCAGATCTGCTCAATCCAGAAGCTGTGCGATTTTTTCTTTGGTTGCTGCAGACTCCCCAGTCACCTCTGGGCATCTAGAAAGATAGGCACTGATGTCTGTTACCTTAAAGGGTGGGATACATGACTCTTCCTTGCACAATCCCTGTTCTGCTGCAGGCTTCCAGCTCCCCAGTAACCCCCCAGTTCCCTGTTGGGCAGCATGCTGTGGAGAGCTTCCAGGAAAGAAACAACTTCCCTCTCCCTCCTTGGAGCTCCACCCAACCCAGAGGACAGCACCTTGGTTGCACCAAGCCAGCAGGCCCCTTTTCTGCTGGTACCCAAAAGATCATAATGCAATGACATACAACACAGAATAATGAAGCAACATCTGTCTCGGAGAGTAGTTTTTCAGAATGAGCTAAATAACTTCTGTATCAATACCTATTTCTAAGGTAACAAGTGAAGGTCACTGCATATATGTATATATGTGCTGAACAGAATGTTTTAATGCTCCCTTGCAAAACGGACATTTGGCACAAAGTGGCAATGGATTTACCACTGACAGGTACTGAGGTGTTTACATGCCAAAGAGTCTTGGAATATCTGGTCTTTAGCAAAGCTTCTCTTCATTACAGGGCTGCTTAGAGTTTGAGCTCACTCTCCTTGTTCAATCACTGTTTTCATTAATGTGAGGATGGTTTTCCTTTTTTCCTAGTTTTTCCTCTTTTTTTCAGATTTTCAAAATAATAAAACTAATAAAATTAAAAGTTAATTAAAGGGGCAGCTCAATGTTCAACATTTCAGCCTCATTTTAAGACATTGGTAGATCTCAAGTGGCTCCTGCCCAAAGTGAAGTCAGTGACAAAAATCTATTACGTCTTAATAGACTGACAGCCATCGACACCAGCCGGATCCTCTGTGGTGGAGGGGGTACTGAATGCTGCATGTGGGAGCATACACTTTCATCACCTGGGGCAGAGACGGTTAACACATTAATCGCAGCCAAGAGCAGTGGTGTTTCCATTCTCCTCTGAAAATGATTAGCCAAAATGCTTTATAATGAGTTGGCTTTTGATTTCATGTCTTTTGAGAGACCAAAGAGATCTTTTATATCTCCTTAACTGCTACCGCTGTGTCTGGTGTCACAAAATTTCCAGGCTGGACACACACTTCAGCTTTAACCAAATCCTGCCTCTCATTATTCCATACCTTCACCGAATATATAATGGAGAGGAAAGAAGAGAAACATGCTTTGCAGATCCATGTTGCAAACATAATTTACCCCATTTTTTTCATTAAGCAGTTTTTACACTTCATCTAGAGAAAAAATAATCTACAACACAGAGGAAGTGGTGGTAGAACTTTCAGAATAATATATAAAAAAATTTTGGCAGCTTTTATAAAGATGTCAGTTAAACTTTTAAGAACTGCTGGAATAATCTTTCTTTCTCTGCTTTTTCTTTGTGTCACAGATATTTGAGATATGGAAAAATGATGCATTTTAATGCTTTATGAAGTACTTGGAAAGAAAGAAAAAGTACAATAAAAGATAATTTTTAAACAGTCTGTTAAATTTATACTTCTATGGTGCTCATTTTTTTAATGAAGATCGTTAGCAGTTTAAGTTTGTTGTTTTTCCTTGTAACTATAAGGTTATTAAGTATAACATCAGTTTTCACAGGAATATACGGTAAAATGCCAAATCATAAGCCACGCCAAATGGAACACACAGAGAGGGAGAAGAGGAGGCGCACTAATGAAGGTATTTCTTAATAACGGAAACCTAACAAAAGAGGCATCAAATTTGTCAGCAGAACTGCAGATATGACTCTATCAATAATCCATGACACTTTTGTATTTCCCAGCTGAGGATATTATACAGCTTTGGATGACAGCCTGCTTCAACTTCATCATACAATCCACTGGGACAGAAACTCATAACTGGCTTTCAACATAGATCCTTCATATAAAGGGTAATAACTGCAGCCAGTCAGTGTAGTAAGATTATCAGAGAGTGCAGCAATGAGCTGCAAACTGTGGGAAAGACAGCCTGGCAGAAACCTGACAAAGTCACTTC
>NW_010403982.1:40301-58887 GCF_000710305.1 Buceros rhinoceros silvestris | reverse complement strand
CAGGATAACTCCTTTAAACATCAAGGGGACAAGAAAGGTATCAGAAAGATCCCCCACAGAATCTTCCTCAACGCTATTCAGCTGATGATTTTTAATTAAATTTACCTTGACCTATCTTCAAACATTAGAGAAAATTAATAATCAGAAACTTGAGCAACTTCCAGAAAGTGATAAAGACACTACAGTGTATTTTGCCTAAAAGAGAGATGGGGACAGTCTTTTTAGCAGGGCCTCTTGCGACAGGACAGTTGGTAATGTATTTAAACTAAAAGAGGGGAGATTCAGGCTAAATATGAGGAAGTTGGTTGGTTTTTTGTTGTTTTTTTGTTTGTTTGTTTGTTTGTTTTTTTTACAATGAGGGTGGTGAAACACTGGCCCAGGTTGCCCAGAGAGGTGGTAGATGCTTCATCCCTAGAACCATTCCAGGTCAGGTTAGACAGGGCTCTGAAAAACCTGACCTAGTTAACGATGCGCCAATCCCCTGCAGGGGTGTTCGACTAGATGACCTTTAAAGGTCCCTTCCAACCCAAATTATTCTACGATTCTATGAAGAAGGAGGAACATTCAGTGTTAAGGCATTTATCTCAAGTAACCATTACACGTGATGGAGCCTGGCTTTCCAGGACATGGCTGAACGCCCGCCTGTCACTCTGAAGTAGGGAACAAATCCCTTATTTTGCTTTTCTTGTATGTGCAGCTTTTGCTTTAACTATTACATTGTCATTATCTCAACCCATGAGTTTTCTCACCTTTGCCCTTCCGATTCCCTCCTCCATCCCACTACAGGGGGAGCGAGCAAGCAGCTGTGTGGGGCTGAGCCGCCCAACAGGGTTAAACCAGAACACCTACTACCAGCCGAGTCCCAACCCCGTAATAACTGACAGTCAAAGGAGAAGTTAAAGTAGGAATAGAGCTAAATGTAGTTACAACTTGTTAAAAACCATGAAGGTACTATGAAAACGAGATCCTAACATCTACCTCCAAGTGCCGAGGAAGAACTTGAAATACCTGTTGAAACCATGTACCTACCAGAGATACTTACTACACTAATTTACAGAGTACTTTTGTCCTAAACCATGTGTATTTTCTGATCTCTTTGAAAGTTCAATCGATTCCCTTTTTTGCATAGCAACAAAAATATTATCTAAAACTGATTTAATTTTTTGTCTGATCTGATTGATAAAGGAAAGAAGCCAATGAGCATAATGGTCTCCTTGAGATCCTAGCTTAAGATTGTTATTGCTAGAATTTAAAATTATATGAAAAAATAATTCACAAGATTATAACTAATTTAAATTGTTTCCTTTCAGTAATAATATTTTTCCCCAGAAAATACAATGATTTTCCTTTTTTAATTTCTTTTCCTGTTTTGTTTCCAAAAACCACAATTCTATTCCAAAAATTTCATTTTCACTACAAAAATATTTTTTAAAAGCTCAGGAAATAACTGTCATTCCCTTTAATACCTTTTCAGTACCTCCCAATCCAGTTCTGTGAAAATAAGCTCATTTTAATGGTGTTTGAGGGAGAACCATAATGCAAATATCCTGGGATCGGGATTCTTCTTTTCTTCTTTTTGTTCTTTCTTTTTCATGCTTAGCTGCTAAGAGTGTTGAATAACTGAATAGCTATAGCATGGTTTTGTAACATTCAGAAATATTTTTAGTGACATACTGTATTTTTTAAAAAGTTACAGGTAAATGTCCTTAACTATGGAGAAAAAAACCTGCTACAAAACCCAATAATTAGATATTAACGATATAGATTTTAAGAGGAGAGAGTCAGGAAAATTTCATTTTGAGGCTTTATGATCAAACACCATCCTCCTCTTGCAGAATATACTCAAGAGGGATTTCTATTCCCTGTTCAACCCTCTTCATGTTGTTTTGCAAGGGAACAAGGGAGAACTCACCTAATGCTCTTATCTAAAGAGCAACCAGGGTAGATCCTCAGTCTAGCCACTCTAAATTCCTTGTGGCTTTTCTCTAATGGTTTTCTGAGGGAAAATGTTAGTTTTGAGAATAGAGGGAAGTAGTAGTACTTTTGCTGAGAATCTGCTATTTTCCATTGAGAAAAATCGAACAAGGTATGTTAGAGTAATTTTGATACATATCTGAGAATTTCCTCTTGTTAAATGGAACAAATGTACTTTATTTCATACCATTTCTATATAACATTAAACTTGATCTTTCTCTTTTTTTTCCACTCTCTCACATGTCCTAATATTTTCCTATCAGGTATTTATTTGAAAGAACCTTATACCTTATAATTATTTCTCCCAGAGTAGAGGGATTCTATGACCCAGGGATTCTATTAACCATGTAAGTTGCACTTAATACAAAAGTCTTTGTGGATACTGGGACATCAGGTTTCTACCCATTCAGGTCTCATAAATGAAGACATTTCACTGGGCAGAGTGATGTTTCCCATTAAATCAATTTGAACTCGAGCAGTTCATAACCAACAGAATATTCCACAACTCATTAAACTGGTACATATTAAAAAGGGGGGGGTTGATTGGAATTGAGGATGGGATTCAGCTCAACGGCTTTAGCTGGTTATACTACGCATGCAACACCAGAGCAAATCAGTCCAGACTTCTATAGGCAACAGATAGGAGTAGGTATTTCTAGAGAACAATTAGCTCATTCATTTTGGATATATGGTTTAGGATTGTACCCTAGAAGTGCCCAATTCTTTCCCTTGACTGTAAAAAGAGTTACTAGTGATGACTGAAGTCTTAAGAATCAGCTGAATTTTGCTAAAATGTTCTCACATTTTGGTAGAAAGCAAGTATGAAAAATTTTTCCAACGGGATATTTCAGTTTCCAGTGTTTGCCCCATCCTGCTACAACGAATGGAAATGTCAAAACATTCTGCAGCATGAGATATCTTTATTCCACCTGTCACTATTTATTAATAACAGAGTAGTCTCAGACATCTCTATCTAGCCTTTGAAGTATAAGGTACTATCACCTGAGTTTAAAGACTGTAATGAAACTTCCGGATAGAAAATCACTAGAAGTGCATGACAGCTACCAAAGGAGTACATATGTTCTGTGTTAAATTGCCAGGCAATTCCCACTGAAACCTAAAGCAATGTATTAACCCTTCTTCATGCTTGAAGCCACAGACAATGAGCACAAGGTAGGCATAAGTCATGTGAAAACTTCAGCTACAGAAACTTGCGTAAGATAACTTTTCAGCCCACCACAGCAGAGAAGAAATCATCCCATTTTGTCTAATAAACCTTTCTGTGCCTCTCTCCTTTCTACTGTGACTTTTTCATAACTGTTCGCTTCATACCTTATTTAGAACAAAACAGCATATTCACATTTGAGAATGCTGTTTTGTTTCTGAATTAATTCCCCCATATACTAACAACCTGTAGACTTATTCTGATGCAGTTCTGTGTCAGATCGCAAAAATCTTGTTACACTTTCAAAGAGAAGTTACAAAAATAAAATAATTTTGGAGTTCAAACATAGCAAATAAACAACCTTAGCATATTCAAGCAGAGTATAATGAGCATTTTTCAAAAAAAGGAGTAGCTCACCTCTGTGCAATACCTGAATCATAGAATCATCTGGTTGGAAGAGACCTTAAAGATCATTGAGTCCAATCCTGCACTGCCAGGGTCCCTCAACCATGTCCCTCAGCACCACATCCACACGGTCTTTAAACACTTCCAGGGATAGGGACTCCGCCACCTCCCTGGGCAGCCCGTTCCAATGCTTAATGACCCTCTCTGTAAAGAATTTTTTCCTAATATCTAACCTAAACCTCCCCTGGCACAACTTGAGGCCATTCCCCCTTGTCCTGTCATTCTTAATATGGGAGATGAGATCAACCCCCACCTCCCTACAACCTCCTTTCAGGTAACTGCAGAGAGCAATAAGGTCCCCCCTGAGCCTCCTCTTCTGCAGACTAAACAGTCCCAGCTCCTTCTGCTGCTCCTCATAGGACAAGTTCTCCAAACCCTTCACCAGCTTCGTTGCCCTTCTCTGAACCCGCTCCAGCACCTCAGCATCCTTCTTGAAATGCGGGGCCCAAAACTGGACACAGTATTCAAGGTATGGTCTCAGGATTGCAGAGAGAGTGAGAGAAAAAGCTGTACAGTCATGGATTGTTACAGAGGTTTGTTACATATTGCACAACAATGTTAGCCCTCAGATTCCACTAAGACATTAGTTCCATTCCACAGACACCTTAAAATGCAGTTATGTTCTGAGCCATGGCAAACACCAGGCTTATTAAAATTCTTTGTGAGAGGAAAACCCTGAAATACATGCACTGAGGTAGGTCACTGGTTTTGCTGAATCCAAAATCTTTAGAACTCCTGGGTTTCTCCTCCTGGCAGCAACCTTCTCCCTGACTCTCGCAAGGTTATGGATATTTGGATCCATAATATCAAACACCTTGATTTAGAAAAGGATGTACTTGTCACTTTTTCAAGCAGATAAGGTGGAATTAAATTAAGTTTACTCTGTTTCCAGATGGATTTTAGCAGAATATAATTTCACCCTATTGGGGGTTTTTTAGACCAATCAAAGAAATTACATTAGAATTGCCCAGACTTCTTCCATCAGCTCTTTCTCAAAAGAGTCTCTGTAGACTTCTACAGTGTGACTTCTGTCACACGCTGGGGATGTTTCATAATCTTTTAAATACACCTTTATAGGCTTTAAGGGAAAAGTACCCATATGAGACATGAGACTTTCAAACCAACACAAA
Organism: Buceros rhinoceros silvestris; assembly: GCF_000710305.1. NCBI lineage: Eukaryota > Metazoa > Chordata > Aves > Bucerotiformes > Bucerotidae > Buceros > Buceros rhinoceros. The sequence continues at coordinate 54,153 of NW_010403982.1, read as the reverse complement.
TTCATTCCTAAGGCAATTAATCATAAAATCATAGAAATATGGGCTGCAGGAGATACCATTTAGTCCAACTTCCCAGTCAAAGCAGAATTACCTTCAACATGTGTTCAGTGCTGAAAATATCACTCTTCACTTAAACCCTTCCTCAGTGTTAGAGATGAGAACCACATAAATCATGAAATTTTAATAAGGCAACTATCATGGACTTCCAGCTTTCTATGTGTCATACATCAGCAGCATTCTCAAACCACAGTTTTTCTGACAATATCCTCTCAGAGACAACATACAAGGGACACCATTGATAATAGATATTAATTCCTTTCTATAAATGCAAACATTAGAGAACTTAGCATTAAATAATATGAAAGATCATTTAATGTATGTTTATATGCAGCAGAAACTCTTACTTATTAAAAATAATACAAGATATAGTAAAGATTCTGTTGTGCTGTATTTATGTTTATTGTAAAGGTATTCGGTATTTCAGGAGGTGCAGTGGTTGCCATGGAAACTAATTTTTGTCTATTGCAGAGTAAATAATTCTATAAATCTCACTTCATATCCAGACCAGAGGTATGATTTTCCTTTATTATTGGGATGGGAGAAGAGAAGGGGATAATATTTTTTTCTCCCTAGGTATTTTTTCCTATGTAGTAGCTTTTCAGTTTGTCTAGCAGTGCCTTCTAGAGAAACAGAAGTAATTAAGAACAGAAGAGAGGAATCCAGATGTTGCAGGATTCCTTGTCTGAATTACTGAATGCTTTATGAACCTATGAAAAATCGTTTATATCTCTGAACCTCATTGCTTCCTTAGCTAGAACGCAATAAAGACCTTCCTAAATGTAATTCTCAATAGGTTGAGAAGCTGAGCTAATTATTTTTGTAAAATGATTTAAAATACTGCAAATAAAGGTGCTATATAAGCTCAAAGTACTGCTGCTGTTCCGACCATTACTACCATTTATTGTTGTGCTGGAATCAGTAGAGTTCGTTTCTATAGAAAAGGAAGTTATCAAGTGAATTTCACAATTCCTGGATCTGCACATCAGATTTCACACACCAGTATTTTAATATTGTAATAGAAAGGGACTTAGTTTTCATCCCATATGCAATTTTGTACTTAGTAAAAATGCATGTGGATGTTTATTTAACACCCCGTGGTTCTTGTTTTAGGAACGCAATTGATGGAATTGCACCAAGAACTCCAGATTTACTGTGTTCTATCTTTATATGCTACTGTGTTACTACCTGTGCAATGCCATAGGTATTACCTAGCCATCTTCTAGGAAAACTATGATTGTACTTAGGGTGGTGGGTTGTTTTCCCCCCAGAAGCTAGACCTGCAGTCCATCTTCTCCAATATCCACGCAGAGCTGGAAAGCAGAAATCCCTATTCCACCAACAGGAGTGAAGTACAGTGGAGCCAACAGATTTATTTAAAACTGTGAAGGAAGCCAGGGTCAGGGCCAGAAGAGGAATGCTGCTCTAGAGCCTACTTCACGGTTTAAGTGGTTTTCCTAACAGAATCTGACCACCACACTAACAGAGAGAAAAGCTGTCAAACATTGTCTGCTCTGAGTGCTGAACACAGCAGCATCAGGCAGTGTAATTTGTGGAGTTCACCACTGAGCCTGTTCAAGGCTTCTCACAGTAAGGGCACATTGGAACTGTACGCTGACAAAATGGGTAGCTGTTGCTGTTAAGTAGTGAGGAGTAGAAGTGAAGGAGATCCTGAAGCCTGACAGTAAAGGAGGAAGAGGGCCAGATGGGGGAGTCCCTGGAGAGTTGGTCCCGCTGCATCTGCCAGAAATATGAAGGATACACAGCAGCAAACACTGAGTGGTGCTGCTGGGAACAGATCCTTCACCAGCCCCAGCAGCATCTGTCTGTCTGCATCAAGTCTGCTGGCTTTTCCTGGTGGTCTGACATAACAAAACAAGGCAGCAGCACCAAGGCCATTTAGCTGTCTCCAGGGACCCGCTGCCTCGGAGAGCTACCTACCTCATCTATGATGAGAGCCAGGCCAAGTTTAAAAACTGCAAAACTGCAGTCAGGGCAATTTTATGCAGTTATATAAACATTGGTGTATGCAACATCCTTACCATAAATTTGAAGCAAAAAAATTATCAAGTATCTGTGAATATCACGAAGGCCTCCATAAGAAACCACTAGGAGGCATCAACTACAACACAAACAAAAATAGCTGGTCGATATAAAACAGTTTTTTCAAAAGATAGCCCGGTCCCAGCTCAGATGAGCATTGCAATGCCTCTACATTCATCTTATTGGTGTCACAGAGAAGAGGCTTCAAGTTTGGATTGCATAGGGACTTCTTTGTTTTGACCGCTATTGCAGTTACATCTGCCTGTCTCTTCTGCTTCCATTTATTTCCTACTCAGGCAAAATTGCTTCTAATGTCAACGGGAGGTGCAAGCACTCAGACTTTATGCAGATTGTCCATGCACTTGAGTATCATAAGAGGTTTAACGACTTCACTTTTGGCAACTATGTTTCAAACAAAATCAAGGCTAAAATGTTGTAATTGCAGTTAACTCCAGTGGCTGCATTGATTCACGCTACCCAATTCAGATTTATGGACTTACTCAGGAATAATGAGGGAAAGGAGTATTACCCATAATCACGTTTTCTGACTTGCTATGTGTTTATACATTGCTTCTATAGAAAGAACATCTCCTCTTCTGACACCAGCAAAGTATTCCTGATGTATTTAATCCGAGAACTTGGGCGTTCTGGGACTGTCTTACTTGTCGAGCCATGAAGTTCTGAATGTTTGGGGGAAATAGCAAAGGAACCCAAATACAACCTTCTGTTTCATGGAAATAAAACATTCACACAAGGAGTCTTTGTATCTAAAGTAATTTCTATTCTTACAAGTCTTCAGACTGACATCAACATTTCAGAGTTTGACAAACATATACACCCCTTGAGCAAATGAACTATCACGCAACTGCAAAGCTGCTACACCTGACCTCCAGCATCTGTCTGCGCATTAAGCTGCCTCCTCTTTCTGGCTGTTTGTTGTCCTACTTCTTTCTCTGCACTTTTTAAGAATTTAATGGTTTAATGTTAACCATGTCATAAAGAATGTATGTTCGTGAAGAAAGCATGGGACTGAAACATTCGGCTTAAAAAGGTTTACATTGCTTGATACAGTGTGACTTGAACTAAATCACTCAAAAGAATATAGGCAAATAGAAGGGTAAATTAAGACTTCCTAACTCCCTTCTTAAATTACAAGTCAGACCTAAGAAAAAAAAGGGAAAGATTTCTTTAACACCTATCTTAAGACCACAGAGGGCAATAAAAATACCGTTTGCTTCAGCAAATCACCACAGATATAATTTCAGTTACTCAAAACTTCATGCAAATAAAGTAAAAACGAGTGAATTTCTTGTCATATGCAACAAAATATAAAATATAAAATGAAAAGCACAATTACAACCATATGGAGCAAACACTTTTATACCTATCTCTGCAAACTAGCGAAATTCAATTGTGGCATGCACTCAGGCACCCGATACCCTGAACACTTCTGTATAGTGCATACCAATTTTCACAACACATTCTCCTGAGATGGCGGGAGAGATGAATGTTCTTTTTCCTCTCTTTTCATCTATTTAAAAAACACTATTATATTCAGTTTACTGAATTAAAAGGTCCAACATAATTTAATATTGTATCTGCATTGATTTTGTTGGGTTTTACATAATTCAACATTTAATATTGCAAAGCAATGTTGAATGATTGTCAGTAAAATTCCCCACTCACCTTTCATACAGTTTCTTTATCAACAGTTGAAAAATCATTCATGAAGGAGTTAAATAATAAGAGTCTAGTTCATATTAACAACAGAAAACATGGTAGAACTTGATATCTAGTCTTTACCATAGGTAGCGGTGAGAAAATATACAAAGGGCGAGAAGGCAACAGCTGAAGGAAAGGAAGCATTTACTGAGATCGGTAGCATTTAGAGACGCTTGTTTCCACTGCACTGGAAATGACATGCTTTGTATATGGGTTTTGTGGACTTCCCCGAAAAGTCCATAAAACAATGTAGTTTAAATTATGGGTCATTATTGTTTAATTTTGCACATAGATAACCTAAGTGTCTAAAGCATGATTGCATTGGTTTTTGCTCAAGAAAATCTGATCAATGACATTGATTCTGAGGACACAATTATGTCAGTGTTAAACTGTGATCTCTTCCTTAATGCACGCTTACACTGCGCGTTAAATAAATCCAGAACACAAAGCCTCACGGCCTCACTTAATCAAACAGCCCCATGTCTCTAATTAACATTAGCGTACTATCTCTTCTTACAGTAGGGTAACATTCGTTTTGAGCTGACACACACGCTGCAGACAGGATCTCAATCTTAATGCTAATCTCACTTTCCTCCAAGAGGGAAGTTGTGTCAATCAGCCACAGGTTCAAAAACTCTACTGCAGCTGCAATTTCAAGTGTATATACACACACATTACAAAGAAAATGGGAAAAAGGTCAAAGACTGACCATCCTTCAAACAGTGTATCCACTATGTCCACATGTTAACGTGTACAACTAAGATATATGAGACTGGGGCCTTCTTTGTAGTTACAAAGATCTGTAAAGCAGGATAGATCTAATATAAAGCTATTTCCTTCCAGCATTGGATCAAGCACAGAATCAGTGACTTTGTGTCCAGCCAAAAATATCCCAAATGTTCAAGCATCTGCAACATACTTCTCTAAAACCCAGTATTGAAATTACAGCTAGTTAGAAAGAAATCATAAATTGCCTCCAGCAAACCATATTTTCCTTCTGTGTGACATTCCCTTATTCATTCCCCTTCAGACATGTGAAGCCAGAGCACTCCTCCACCGACCAAGTCCAATGCAGTCTTAAAACTTTGGCCATCATCTTGCAGAGACACCAGCTTCCTCGGGCATTTAGGACATAGTTTTGGTTGCTTCATGTGTTTCAATGTTCTACATTTTGATGTGCCACCAGAAGAAGCACATGGATTTCACTACATAGTTTAGAGTGGGGGATGAGGTTAGTAAGTCTGTCAGCTACATTATGATTCCTACATTATTTTGGTTTGGTTTATTTTATTTTTACTTGCAATTGTGTATTGTCCTTGCTCAACTCAAAAGGCAAGTCTTACTCCTGTCCAGATTCAGACTCGGACATCCCCTTCCAGGGCCCTGTTCACAATCCCACACTTTCAAGTCTCATACTTTATTTTCATACCATGACCTGACTGCTGCTAGTTTGGCAGCAAAAACCTCACTTTTTCTTGTCTGTGTGAAGCAAGGGGACATTGAAGTCACAGTACTTAGACTCCAAGAGAAAACTGTTAGTGTTACCAGAAAGACAGATAAAGTGTTTAGCTTTATTTAAAACAGACAATGTAATTTTGTTCCTATTCAAACAGTTTTCTTTCATTCTGAGGTCTTGGTCACAGAGCAGGATATTTTATTGCGTTTAAACTTTGCTTTTATCTTTCTACTAAAAGGTTTGGTTTCCTATCAAAATTATAAATGCAGTACCAAATAGTCTGGTCAACATTCATTGCACTGTAAATTAATCGGCTTCCAATACACCAGTCAGGGGTTTTTTTTTTTAAGCCCTCAGCAAAAGGAAGATCTAGAAGCAAGCCTTATGGGAAATATTATTATTTTTGCTTGCACTCTGTCTGCAATTCATTCCTGAGACACATCCAAGATATGGGAAAATAAACAGCATCTCTGAGAAAGATGGAATCACAAAACTACAAAGACTTCTCTAGGGATGTCATTCCTCTGGTCTGCTGGTTTATAGACTTATGTACAGGACTGTCAGTCTCCTAACTGAATTGATAGATTTTCCTTTTATGTCTGAACACCGAACAGGGATAAAAACTCAAGGCAATACTTATTTTTATTCCTTCAAATATTCTGTTCTCTCTTAACAAACACATTAGAGAAGAGTTTGCCAAACCCCCAGACATAATCATGCTAAAGCAGACTCACCTGGGAATCCCTCTATTTATCATACACTACTTTTGTCACATTTATTTAAAGTGACAAAAATACACACAATATGGTACCACTGTGATTTACATCATTATTTTTTTAAATCTGCTACTGATGCACTCTTCCAAAAGCTGGCACAAAGGAGCTAAGTTGCTTCTAAATCTTGATGTTTTTCCTCCGTAACTGTGATAGTAGCAATTCCCCATTCTACATACCTTCCTGCCCGTGAATAGCTTGTTGTATACTCCTTCCCTTCACCCCCGCCCCGCTCCCCGCCACCACTGCCCCACATTTACCAGAGCTTCAGCAATTCTAGTTAATTCTAGCCACCCAAAGTACAAAGCCCTAGTGCCCAGATGAAAAAGTGATGACTGAATTATTCTTTCTGGAAAAGCTACATAAATGACATATGAGAAATTAACACAGGTTTGCCTGTAATGCTGCTTTATCTGCCTGTTTATCTACTTCCAGAACTCCAACTGCGACACTTCTACATAGATAATGGTAAAATGTTTCAATCAAAATGACTGTCTGAAACATCAGGTATTTTTCAGGTCATCAGGTCTTCTGTTTGATCTGTATACCCTTCTCATATGTGTGTGACTCACCAGGTCTCCAAACAACATAGTCAAGTTTAGTTAGTTTATGGTGTAAAACACATTCCATCTCAGAAAGAGTCTGATAGATCTTGAGATAATTTCTATGACTTTATATCCTTTTAGCAGGGCCTGTAGCAAAGGAAAATGGAAAATGGTTTTAAACTTTAGTTAGAGGGGAGATTTAGACTAGATATAAGAAAGAAATTTTTTACAATGAGGGTGGTGAAACACTGGCCCAGGTTTGCCCAGAGAGGTGGTAGATGCCCCATCCCTGGAACCATTCCAGGTCAGGTTGGACGGGGCTCTGAGCAACCTGTTCTAGTTCCAAGTGCTGTCCAGCAAGGGTCAACAGGCACAAACTGGAGCACAGGAAGTTCCATGTAAACACAAGGAGAAATGTCTTTATTTGAGGGTGCCAGAGCACTGGAACTGGCTGCCTGCAGAAGTCGTGGAGTCACCTTCTCTGGAGATAATCCAAACCCACCTGGATGTGAACCTGTGCAACCTGCTCTAGGGAACCTGCTCTAGCGTGGGGGGTTTGGATTAGATCTCCAGTCCCTTCCAGCCCCAACCATTCTGTGTTTTTGTGAAGATGTCCCTGCTCAGTGCAGGGGGGGTTGGACTAGATGACATTTCGAGATCCATTCCAACCCAAAACATTCTATGGTTCAATTATATTATTACGTACTTCAGTACTACGGTTTGATCACCTTTACCTGTGTTAGTTGTTATCATACATGTTTATCTCCTCTCAGTAGCTATAATATTTATAGGAGACAGTACTGAACTAAACTGCAAATCCATCAAAATTTAGAAATGCCTTTCAAGTTTTTCCTGAATTCCTATTACTCTGACTGGCAAATGTTATGTCAACAACTAGGCCAATGGCTTCTATGTTTTCTATTTCCTCCAGCTAAAGGTCTTAATTTCTTGTTCAATTGACTTATCCTAGACCTGCATGAATGTTCAGAATAAAAATCTGATTTTTATTTTCTTGCAACAGATGATTAAATTATACTGCTGGGTTTTATTCACATGAGCCAAAGAATTCCTGAGCTCAACAGAATGAGTCTGTGCTGGTTTTGGCTGGGAGGAAGTTAGTTTTCTACATAACTGTTTTCACAGTTATATAGTCAATACTGATTTCCATATCATTGTTACTCGTGATGGAGCTCTGCTTTCCTGGAGATGGCTGAACAGCTGCCTGCCCGTGAGAAGTGGTGAATGAATACCTTGTTTTGCTTTGCTTGTCGATTTTGCTTAACCTATTAAACTGTCTTTGTTTCCACCCACAAATTTTTCTTACTTTTACACTTTTTATTCTCTCCCCCGTCCCACTGAGGGGGAGTGAGCAAGTCGCTGTTTAGGACTGAGCTGCCATCTGGGCTTAAACCACAATGAAGTCCTACTAATTTATGGTTCCTTTCTAAAGTCCCTGAACAACCTGCAGTGTTTATAGCTAAATAAAGTTATAGCACAGTATGTTTTGACTTGACATTAGGGTGCAGCTTGAAAGCAACTGTCAAAGAGATATTCCTGTCTCATAACTACACTATACTTTCTTTCTGGGAGACAATATAATCAGTCACCACCTTCTTGGTGCATCAGATGCTGTGTTATGTTAGGATAATCATGTCCATAACCTATCTTTGCCTAAGAGTTTCGTCAGTAGTGCAGAAACACCTTGAGATTATTAGAAACTTCAGAAGACATTTACCAGACAATTCAGAGATTTCAATAGGCTAGTTAATACCTACAAACAATGACATTAACTGACTTTTGCCTTGGGAATCAGTTGATAACCTTTAGACTAAACAGTGTGAGGCACACTAATAAGTACATCAAATGGATACACACCAGACTTGTAAAAATGAGGCCAACAGCCAGCTGAAACTGTGGCTGTGATCTGCAGCAGCCTTCATCATGCCAGCCACATCTGTGGTCATCAGCAAAGATACGGCTTCCCTAATGACTCAGCAGTATGTTTCGATGGTTGTAATGACAGTTCCAGCTTCAGGTTAAATCCAAATTGATATTTTCAATCATCTTCATGTAGTCCTACGTCCATAAAATTGCAGGGTGCTTGTTTTCCTTATGTAGTCAAACCTGCAAAACCCTTCCCAAAGGCAACTGATAACATTTTTATCAAGTAAAAATCATGACTCTAAACTGTTTTGTGATTCAAATACCATACCAAAGGAGTGTGCCTGGCTTCTTAATATTTACCAGGCTCCTTATTCACTATAGTGAACAAGTCATAGTCACAGAGGAAAGATGACTTCTAGTCTACTGACCTAGATGTAATTTCCATATTCCTAAAACTTCTACTGATCTACCTCACCCAGTTTCAGAGATGACACAATGTTTCAAGTTCCAGATTAATTTAGAGTAATTGCAGGGTTCTTTTTTAATCAGAATAATTTAAATGTTTGCCTATATTAGCAACAAATTATAGACATTTAAAAAGCTCTACATGGTACTTGTTAGAGACTTCAGTGACAGATAGAAAAGTCTACCCAAAGGAGCTTACTTCACGCATTGACTTACATTTCCGTTTCTGTGGTCTAAAGAACGTTCATCTACAGGGAATCAAACAATAATTTAGGTTATAAAAGACAACGGGAGCTCATCTAGTCCAATGACCTAGTAATCTAGTCAAAGCAGGGCTAACTTCATATCTAGATGAAGTTGGTCACAGTCTTCTCTAGTCAATCTTTGAAATAATCCAAGAACAGATAATGCACAGTTTCTCTGGGAAATCACAGAGCTCACCACCCAAACTAGAATATCAGTCTAAGAAATAAGTTTGGCAAGAATATTGAATAGTTATGCTCCATTTAATTTTCTAAGTCAAAACCCTGTGATGATCCTGGATATATTTTCATAAAGGAATAAATAAAAATTTGCCATAGGTCATCTCTCAAAAGTAGATTTGAGATGAGGAAGAAATGTTCACACATGACTGAAAATTAGCTCAATTTGAAGATACAAAAAGGTATCTTTTTTATATACTAAAGGCAGATACACCTCAACATATCCTCTTCCATAGCAGATAACCCAACTGACATAGGTAAAACAGGGATTGGGAAATAAATATATTAGCAAAATGTGGTATCACCTACCTCTGCCTGTAAATCAAGTTACACTATAGGGCACAACTGCTTTTAATTGTTCTGGAAAAGTATGTGAAAGTATGAGACTGGAAAGAGAAAAAGACTGTAAAACACAGTGAAGCAGTCAAAAGCTAAAGAAAAATTATAGGTGGCTGCATAACTATTCAGAAACATTAAGACTTTTTACTTAATCATTTTAGGTTAAAATAACAATATTACAGTCAACATGCTTTCTTCCACATCTCGTGTTGGGACTAAGTCTATCGACAAGACCACGCAACCTTTCATTCTCGGGCTCTCATCCAGAAATATTTACTAAGCCAGTAACTATTAAAGCAACACCCCCAGCTTTAGAGTCAAAATGATATTCCTTTACTTACAAAAATGAAAAACAGATAAAACCACCCAAATTATATCGATTGCACGTATCAATATAATCTGAAGTGTAGGGAGGGAGAAAAGATGAAGCTTATTCCCTCCTTACACTATTTTACACTTTTGCACAAGAATTATTCACTAATAAACTCTGATTCCCATTACAATATAGTGCGAATAAAAAAAAAAATCAGTTGATTCAGGAACTGACAGCATACCACTACATTTCTACCTATAAGTAAGCTTTGCTTACAACAAAATTTTAAGAGAAGTAGATGATTTCACCACTATATAAAAAAAAAAAAGAAATGTAATTTTCCCTTCCAATTTCCTGACAGTATTGGAGGAAAGAATTTATAATGCATCAATATAGTTCTGCAGAATTAGAAGGTGGAAAAAGCTGTTGCTGCTGAACTTTAAGATTATACATCCAGAAAAAGCCTCTATTTCAAAACAGCAAGCGCTATAAATGAGATAACAGATAAGGGTAAATCTCTAAACATCACTTGAATGCGTATGCCATTTCATTCATCAGAGAAATATCTAATCCTTGTTTCCTAAAGAGCCTATAAACCAGATACACATCTGTTGACCACAGTATCTAAAAACACAGAAAAGCAGTTGGTGACTAGCACAAAATAGTCCCAATTTAAACAGAATTGTTTATTTAGTTTGTCTTAAGTCATCTGCAAAGGGAACTCATCTTCACGATATTTTTTGAGGGTGGAACATCTCTGCTGTGAGGACAGGCTGAGAGAGTTGAGGTTGTTCAGCCTGGGGAAGAGAAGGCTTTGGGAAGACTTTATAGCAGCCTTTCAGTACATGAAGGGGGCCTTTAAGAAAGATGGGGAGAGACTTTTCAGTAGAACTTGTTATGACAGGACAAGGAGTGAGAGTTTTAAACTAAAAGAGAGGAGACTCAGACTAGATATAAGGAAGAAATTTTCTGCAATGAGGGTGGTGAAACACTGGCCCAGGTTGCCCAGAGAGGTGGTAGATGCCCCATCCCTGGAAATGTTCCAGGTCAGGTTGGACGGGGCTCTGAGCAACCTGCTCTAGTTGAAGATGTCCCTGCTCACTGCAGAGTGGGGTTGAACTAGATGAGCTTTAAAGGTCCCTTCCTACCCAAAGCATTCTACAATTCTATGATTTGTCTCGTAGTATAGTTTCCTTTTATAAACTGGCATCTCTCTCCACTCCGCAGAGCTAACTGGCTTGTGGTTATGATAAGCTGCTATAAAGGTAAAAAAAGAAATACATGGCATTTTAGAAATATGAGTAGAGATTCTTACAAAATAATTAAGAGAACTATTACTATAAAGCTTTGTTAGAAATCTTAATCATGAGTTCTGTGGCATAACCCTAATATACATCTTGCACTGTATACTAAGCCGGATATTTTAATGATTTTAATCCCCTCTGTCTGATCTGATTTCTGAATTTTGTTCATCTCAATCTCCTGGACAAGCCACTGACAATTTTGAGTTCATAAAAACATCTACAAAGAACATCAGAAAAGGTGTAGAAGCATTTTTAATATCTGTAGATAAATAAATATACTTCAAAATAATTTAACTGATTAAGAATTAATAAAGCTACACCACATTCAAAGGACAATGCAGTTATCTGCATAACTTACTGGCTGCATTAGACATCTTGCTGAATGTTTATTTTATTAAAAAGTTAAAAGTACAGAGAATAAGTAGTCCAAGGGATTTCACTTTTAAAAACCTGAAATTACAGTGACAAAGAAAAATGAAACATATTTGAAATAACTCAAATTAGGGAAGAAAAATGTGATTGATTTATTACAAGAAAAAATAGCATGCATAAAGCTGGGCAATGAAAGTGCTTATGTACTTATGATGTACGCATGAGAAATACTTCTATTATGTAGATTAAGGTTTTATTGCAATTTAGAATAGGCTAATGCTCTTTGACTTGACTCTTACAACAATAAAGGAGTGGAATCAGTTCTACAGTGTTTGTAAGATTTAAATTATCTTTTATTTTTATTTTTAAAGGAATAAAAGTATTTTAGAAAGGAAAAAGTGTATATTATACATAACACCGGAGTAGACTGAGGCACAAAATGCATTGGAAAGAACTATGGAACAGTTTAAACAATATTGGAGAATGAAAGGAAGATTTACATTTGGCCTTTAATGATATTAATAAAGGCAGTGATACTACAAAAATAATTGTTTGGGTAGCCATGCGGAGTAAGAGGCAAAATATTTACTAACTGAACCAAGGAGTGCTATATTTATCAATGAGGAATAAGCTATATAAAGAAGCACTGCAAAGAGGCTTTGCTGTATCAAGCATTTCATTCATAGCACGTCTCTCTGAATGCTAAGGAATGCTGGTCGGAGTTTACCACCTGGCACAACGGGCTGTTTCTAGAGATGTGTTTAAAGAAGGGCTGAAAGAAAAACAGTTTCAGGAAGCCTGTCCCATTTGCTGCCAGCATGCCAGCCAGGCTCAAGAGGATCCAAGGCAGGAGACCCCATCACAGTCCCAGCCCAGGAAAAGAGGGCTACTGAGCTCCAAACCCTCAGAGATGGCAACAAGTGAAGTTCCCACCTCCCCTCAACAGTGGCTTCTCCATATGACTCCGACAGTAGCATCTTCCCACTCTCCAAAGAAAGAAGAAAGAACATCAAAACTTGACAAATCCAGTGGTGGATTTAGAGTTAATATTAATGCTGACATCAGCCTGTGGGTTAGTCAATTTTTTTATTGCTTATTCTGGAAGATTTCAGTAAGCGTTAAGTGTACACTGAAGTGTATCTGAAAGATAGTTCAGACTAAAAAACCTGCCCGTTGCCTCTGACAGCCCTTTCTAGAACTTCAAAATATTACTGCAGTATTTCTTTGGAAAGTGTTATTCTAAAAGTTGTCTCAAACTTCCAGCTTTAATGTGTTAACAGTGAACAAAGGAAGGAGCTCTGAAAAAAAAGGAGAAAGTAGTGATTGGTTCCTTTTCAGTTAGATTAAATACGTTCCTTACTCTTGAGGAGTCAAAGTTCAAAATAATGAAGCTTATGAGGACTCTAACAAAAAAGAAGCTTTTAAGATACCAAAGTCATAAAGTAATCATCCCATAATTCTGTTTGTGAACTATCCACAATATTGTACAATTTATATCCTTGGAAATCTACACATAACAAATGTTTCCTGATACTGTGTTTAGTAGCTTTTCTCTCTTCAACACGTCAGGAATTCATGCAGGGAACATTTAATAATGATGAAAGTGATTCTTTGCATAATATTCCCATGCTACAAAGAGAGACCTCTGATATGACCCTCCCCTTCTCCCCCTTCTCCAGTATTTTGTATTCTCTTTTATCTCTTTTCTATTTCTCTGTGATCAGCACTTTATCTATCTGTCAGATCCCAGTTAGAGGCTGCAGAAAAAGTATTTTTTCTGAGTAGCAGACTGAAAATGACCAAGACTTTCCTCAACAAAGCACACAATCAGATGCTGGAATCTAGCAAATGTTATCCTTGTCAGATTTCCTTGTCATATATTATCCTTGTCAAATGTATGTTCTCACAGAATTAACCCTCTATAACTCACAAAAGAATTTGGTCCATAAAATGTGAACTGATTTCTCTCTTATTTAAAGGAAAAGGAAAACATGGAAGACATAGTGATAGTCAAGATAATTTAGCAATCACCTCTTCTCCCAATATTTCTGTCTCCTACTCCACCAGGTTTTGGGTGGTTTTTTTGGGGGGGGGTTG
>NW_010403982.1:24120-40214 GCF_000710305.1 Buceros rhinoceros silvestris | reverse complement strand
CTCCCGTTGGTTTGGGGTGTTTTTTGTGGGGGGGGGGTTGGGGGGGAGGGGAGAGAAGGATTCCTAGATTGCTGATTGAATCTATTCGATAGAAAGATATGTGTGTGTTGGGGGGGTGTATTTGGCCTAGCTAGGATAGGGTTCACTTTCCTCATAGCAGCCTGCATGGGGCTGTTTTGTATCTACGGCCAATACTGAGAACACACATATTCTGGCTGTTACTGAAGAGTGTTTGCGCAGCAGCAAGCCCTTCTCTGTTTCAGCCTGTCTGAACCCCTGCGGTGGATAGATTGGGGGCTGCACAGAAAATTGTTAGGGGACACAACCAGGCAGATGACCCAATCTAACCAGAGATATTCCATGCTGTATAATGTCATGCTCAGCAATAAAAGGGAAAAGAAGGGGGTTTAGCCATCTTTTGCTTGGGAACTGGCTGGGCATTGGTCTGCCCGTGGGAGCTGAATGATTGCCTTTGTGTTGCTTGTTTTGCTTTCTCTCTTCCACTTATACTTCACTTATTAAACTTAAAGAAAAAAATCTGAGCCCCTAGGTTTTCCTGCTTTTGCTTTTCTTTCCCTTTTCCTCTGTCCCACTGAGGGTGTGAGGGGGAGTAACCAGCCATTGGTGTAGTACATAGCTGCCCACCCTGGTTAACCCCCAACAGGGGATCAGGGGGAAGAAGACTTTCTGAGACCTGGTTCCCTCCATGTAAGCGTAAAGAAAGGAATGTATTGAAACGTATCATTAAATGAAATAGGCAACAACTATTTCAGTAATCCAGCCATGACTGACAATTCCTGTTTCAGTCCAGCCTGCAAAGGTCTTTGCCTTGTGGAACTCTGACTATCTGCCAGAGCGCATTAAGGAATGTCGTTGACCCTATGGTCACATGCACTTTGTTCTTTTCTATCTACAGAAAAGAATATGGCATGCAATGCAAATTAACAAGAATTAGATATTTCAGTTACTTCAGTTTGTTTTGTGTTTTGAAAATGAGACAGTAAACAACAGCTACATGGGAACTTATGCTATATCCTGAAGTCATTTTCATAACCGACAGCTATGTAAAGACAAGAGAACTTAAAATGGCAAATATGATCAGTGTTTCTATTAAACAAGGCGAATTAGCAGGTGACATGCAGTCTTCCTGAGCTGTGTTCTAGGAACACATCAAGACAATCCTTGCCATTCCAAATATCCTACTTTACACATGTCAAATTTATGTCTGTAAGCAACTACCACCATGCCCTTGACTCACACTCTTCTGATGATCTCTCCTATTAGTATCCTCACCTCACACATTAATAATGGAGATGGGAGATTTCACAGCAACTCCTGTCTCCACTATACCATGGACAATCATATTAAAAAATCCTTCTAGAAACTGTATTCAGTGGATTCTTTACAGCTGGAAGTCTCTAACTACAGAGGTGGTGGGTTTTTACCAGCTATTACTCAGTTTCAATACTGCATTTATATTGACAACTCTACAGGAAGCTGGAAATAGCAGACAAGTTGGATCATCTCTCTTTTCAGCAACACTCAGTGTCTGGTACACAGCAGCTATCCACATTATTATTACTCTGTCTTCAAGAAGATATTAAAACACATTTATTTTGAAGTCTTCATTAGTTACAAATAACTTTTCCTCCCTCGTATTCCTGTCCCAGTGCATTAGTTAATATATGGATATTAATTTGTATATGTAGATAATATAGGGATGTTAAATTGGATAGTATATGGCTATCAATACAGATATTAGTATTTCTACAGAAAGCTAAGCCACAACACAATGCACATGCAGTTGTCTTCATAAAAGAAACGAACAGAAAAAAGGAGAGGAAAGATTCAGTGTCTTGATGCTGTAATCAGCACTTCCAGGATTAATATTCATTTGTAACAGATAGTTTTGCAAGAGTTTCCAAACAAAACAAAACCCAGCAGCTTGTAGGTCTCGAGACAGTAATGTGGCTATTACATGCAGTGAAAGCACTATATATGTATTTGATACAATATAGATAAAAGATCAAACAGAATTGTTTTTGAATATAATCAACTATTTTCATACCCCACCATGCCATCTATGTCAGAAATATGCCTAGTAACATGACATCTGATTCAGTCTGGTGGGAAAATACTTGATAGATGTGTTTTCTAGAGTGTAACTAAATAAACATCAGCAAACCAATAACATTTCTACTATTCACTGTTTTATTAATTTATCTCATTTAGTCAGGCAAAAATCAAGATGAGTAAAGATTGTTGCATCAAACACAATTTTGTGATAAAAATCCCTTGAAGTATCTGCAGGACATTCTTCAAGAACTGCTTTAAGACAGTCAGTAATACCCAAATATCTTCTGACAGTTTAGTCTTCCTTGCACTCTGCACTTCTCTGAAACCAAGACACTAGTACCATGTTTTCTACTAGGAAATTTGTCTTAAATACTGATGACCAGTAATTTTTCTTTTCCAAGTATTCGTTTGACTATTTCTCATCTTCATTTGGTTTCCATACTTTTACACTCTGTTTAGAAGACCCAGAAAAACATTCACAACCCAGAGAACGACCGTAGTTGTAGAATGGTTTGGAAGGGATCTTTAGAGGCCATCAGTTTCAACCCCCCTGCCATGGGCAGGGACACCTGCCCCTAGACCAGGTGTGTCACCCCACACGCTGGGATACGAGGGAGGTGAATCTTTGTGATCCCCTGAAAGATTTTACCAACTAATCAACCAATCTCTGCTCGGCAGAACCACAAGCCAGCAAAGTCATGACAATGACTCAGGAACAATATAACACAGGTACCATTATTAAAACAATGGGCTGGATAACACTGGCTAAACCCAGTGTGGGGATCAGATAAAGCGTTCAGGCAACGTCAAATGCTTTTAACAGCGATGGTTTGGCATTGGCACGAACTAGAACTCTGGTGCAGGAAAGCAGAGAAGACAGGAGAAGACAGAAAAGGAAGAAAGAGGGAAAATAAGGAGACAAAGAAAGTCTCACCACCCTTGGAAGGGTTTCCACCGATGTTCGACCTGTGCCCAGCAGGGTCCACTGTCACTCCTGAGTTCCTCTGGTGATGGGGGTCACATGTACACTCCTCAGACCCACTGGGATCTCCCTTTATAGGGCTCCGTTCCTCAGCTGAGCAGTTGCTCCTTCTGAACGATTTTCCAAAAAAAGTTCTGGGTCCCAGGACATGCGCAGTTGAATGGGGTTCGGGTCTCAGTGAGTTTTGTCCCTTGCATTGCCGTGACCACAAAGTGACCCCCGATGCCTGCACATGCGCAGTCACAAGCCTCTGAATTCAGGAGGGGGGAATCACCTGGTGACAGGTTCTGCCCCTCCTCCAAGGCAGGGGAATGGGCGCCTCCAAGGCGAGGAGCTGACAGGGGCTGCTCCCCACAGCCAGGCAGTGCCAGTTAACAGGACAAAGCAGCACGTGTGGAAAACAATTGTTTAAGACATCCTACCTAACGCTGGCATTTAGCAGTCCATCACACCAGGTTGCTTAAAGCCCCATCCAACCTGTCCTGCAACACTTCCAGCGATGGGGCATCCACAACTTCTCTGGGCAACATCTCAGTAAAGAATTTTTTCCTTATATCTCAAAAAATCTACCTGCTTTCAGTCTAAACCCGTTACCCCTCATCCTATAGCTGCGCTCCCTGATAAAGAGTCCCTTACATCTTTTCTGAAGGTCCCTTTATGTATTGGAAGGCTGCTATAAGCAGCTCCCCAAAGCCTTCTCTGCTCCAGGATAAACAACCTCAGCTCTTTCAACCTGTCCTCGTAGGGGAAGATGCTCCAGACCCTTGATCATCTGTGTCCCTCCTCTGGACCCTCTCCAAAAGGTCCGTGTCTTTCTTACACCGGATGCCCCAGTGCTGACTACAGTACTCCATATGGGGTCTCAAAAGAGCAGAGCAGAGGGGCAGAATCACGTCCTTGACCTCCTGGCCACATTTCTCTTGATGCAGCCCAGGATGCAATTGGCTTTCTTGCTTGCTTGTATTCCATTTTTCATCCAACACCACCCTCGAGTCCTTTTCTGAAGGGATGCTCTCAATCCATTCATTGCCCAGTCTGCATCTGTGCTTGAGATTGCCCAGACCCAGGTGTAGGAACTTGCACTTGACCTTGAACTTTATGAGGTTTGTACAGATCCACCTCTCAAGCCTGTCAGGACTTGTCATCTTAACCATCTTCCAGCCCTTGACTTCCTATAGCTACTCAAACATGCTGTTCTTGTGCCTGTGGCTACATAGTTTTGATTTAGCTGCTCAGTACTTGCGTATCTCTCTCACCAGTATCTCACTCACACTTAATTCCTACGCACTCATCCACACAGTGTCTGATTTGCCAAATAGTCTGGTGTATTGGGAAGTGGGTCTGCAGAGGAGAACAGGTGGCACTGAGGAATTAAAGTCTGGAGTTTGTATGTTTTAAAGTATATCAAATTAGCTCTACTCTGAGCTGATGGACTGAATGTCCTTTAGCAGGAGGGTATTATGCATGCTTCAGATGATTTCATACAGGAGGAATGCAGTTGCCAGAGATGTACCATCTAAGTTTAAAGAGTGAGAGAATCCTTGAGTTTCTCTTATTTCTACTTTTCAAAACATCCATTGAAGGTATTACTTCCAGTCAGATTTTCCATTCTAATATCAAATGCCTTGCTGAGTAGACAATTTCAGATGTTAGGCAGAACTTGATGGTGTGTATGTGCATTTATGGAATAATGGTCACTTACCAATGACCAGCCTCATCCATGTTCGTTTAATGTTGAGTTAAGAGCAAATCTTCCATGTAAGTGGAAGCTGTAACTGCCAGAGCTGAAAATCCTGAAAGCATTACACACTTACTACCACACTCTCTGCTAAAAACATTCTTAAACAGTGCAGTATGTGTTCATTCACATCTGTTAGAAGGTAAAGACTGAGCACAGCTAATTCTTATTGCTAAGAGAACATTACCTCATCAATTATTTCTAGGAGACTTTCATTTCAGTTACATTTTGTGTCCATCAAGATTCTCTAAATTAAGGAGATCTAAATCATCTGTGGAGGCAGCCAAATTGAGGCTAGCTACTCATGAATATATTACTTAATAGTCATCCCTCTCTAACAGCTGCTTTCCTTTTGTTATGCAGCTTATGTATCTGTACTGTAATCTACTGGATAGCAACATGCATTCAAGAATACACTAGTGGATCATTAGAGAATATTAAACACAAGAGTAACCAACCTCAGTAAATGGACTGGCCTAGATTTTTCTTGCATAGCTCAATTCGGATAAGCACTAAAAGTAGTTCAAGGAGAAAGAAGCTGTATTTTCAACAAAACTTCAGTAGATTAAATTGCTTCAGGTGATTGAATATACATGAAAGCAGTCAAAAAGGAGAAAATTAGGTGTTGTAGGAGACAGTTTAATTTCTAAGTGCAGTGAAACTTCGTAACCCTGAAAATTTTGCATTAAGGGCATTAAGGTCACAGGCTAGAACACGCAAGTAAACTATTGGAATAGAGCTTCATAGATTGTAACTTGTAAGAAATATAACAGCAAAATGTATGAATTCTTGCTCAAACGAGCACGATTGTTTTTTTATTACTGGAGGAAGTGGGCAAACAAGATGTCATTAGGTCCCGTAAAAGAAAACACAAATCCCTACAACTGGAGTAGAGTAACCCCAAGAAACAGTGCAAGTTCTGATATAGGCATTAAAGCATCGGATTGTGCTGGTCATCATCACAACCTTGAACAAAGGGCAACAGCACACTTGGTTGTATCAACAATACCATAACCTGATTGTGTAGGGTTAGTTGCAGGCTAGTAGCAAAGCAAGATGACTTTCACAAGAGACTAAGCAGATTACAGATTCCTATGCTTCCCTGTATTTCCTTTTCACGGTATTAGTCATAGTAAGATGTGGAGCTAATGATGTATTCTTCCAGAAGGGAGGGTTATGTGTTCCTGCTGGAGCTTCTCATCCAGCACTTGGCATTATGATACAGCATCAGTTCAATCCCAGGACAGCAAAGAATCACTCTTGTAATTGCTAAGATGGAAGGGAAGAATGCTTCCCTCTAGAGAGTTTAGAGTGGATTGCTCTTACAGACATGCACTCAAGTTTTGTTTGTTTTTTAAATGACTGTAACGATTCTTGTCAGTCATCATAATGCAACATCAGGGGACAAAGGAAATTAATTTTCAATGTCAGAAAAATTAATAAATTACAGACAGCTATGAGATTTGTAAGGAGAAAGAGGCTGGCTCCAAATCTGTTTGTAGAAACTAACGTATGCTGATCCAACGGCCAAACTGAAGTTATGTAGGTGGTGCAGGAAGAGAAACTGAACTGACCTGTGGAATAAGCTGCTCAGGTAAAGATGCATGGAGTGGTGCATCAGTGTCATATTCAGTGCCCTCTGTGCGCAGAGCCAACCTCAGAATTAACAGATCTGTTCGTAGCCTGTCAATGGCTAATAATGCATGGGAATGAAGGGGAAAGGAGATCCTTCCATTTCAAAGTCCTCAGTCTTCCTCCTCAGTCTGTGGTGAGAGCTATATAAGTGGTAAGTTCTTGTGAAATCTGGTATGCTTTTGCGTACAGCTGTAGAAGTTATTTCCTTTTTTTCAGTTCTTCTGTTTCTGTGGTTCTTTTGCTCACACCAGTGAGTGTGTGGTGACTGCAGCATCAACAGATGCCTGAGCAGCTTTGTGAAATGCCCTCACCAAAGCACATCAATTGTCACAGCTCTATTGCAGAGAGCAACATACATCCGAGGTATTCCGACACCTCACTGGCTCACTGAATTTTCTTCTGGTGTCAGAGTGGATCTCAGCAAGAGATTGCTCCCTTCCAGCTTGTGTAAATTCTGTGGAAAAGCCATATGTCAAAAGGTCTTAAGGTCACATTAGACTCCCATTTCCACCTGTATATGCCCTTTTGACACAGTTCAGTAAAAAAGTGAAGGAATCTCTAAAAACAGAGAAAATGTTTGAATCCTCGATCACAGAAGGCTCAGATTTAAGATCAGAATTTAAATAAGTAAATTACATTTTAACACAAAGACCAAATTACAAAAACAAAAACGAAGTAAGTCCCTATGGTATTAAAAGCACAGATTTTGGTGCTAGAATCTTTTTCTATGCTTGCATAAGCATTGTCAATTTAAACAATATGTCCAGAAACCAAACTATGTTCAGTGGAAGAGCATTCAACTCTTCAGAGGTTTTCACACCACCTAGCTCAGTCTACACAATATAAGCATTTACATAAGGAGAACAGTCTCCTTTTAAAACTAAGAGAATGGTCTCAGATTAGATCCTTGAGCTGAAAAATTCTCTCAAGGATTCCAGCTTTCTCCATGACTAGACTGTGTAAACCTCAAGTCAATTATCAACAAAAAGTCTCCATTATTTTGTGTCAACTAAAACTCAAGCAATGGATCATTTGTGGTGGAAACAAAAAGGCCCTCTGCAGTTTAACATTTGTCTATTGTCCCCATAACTCTATTTAAATTTAGCTTTGCTTCTCAACCACAGATCCTAGAAAGTCACACATTGAAATGTGCAATCAATGTTTGTATTTATAGAATCCTGTAACACACACACTCATTAAACTTGCCAGAAATCCATAAAAAAGCCCACCCCTTCTTAAAAGATTTACATATATAGAAGTAGATTGTTCTTTAAGATTGCAGAATCAGCTCATTGTGATGACAGTTGCTTAAGTATCCATATCATGAATCAAAGTCTACATCTGACTTGATTAAAATAGTTTCTCCCAGTTTATTCTTGCAACTGAATATAGCATGTGACTTCATTCAGCATTTCTTACAGGCTTTGTATGATTTCTAGCAAAAATATTTCCACGGCATCAATGACACCACACTTTATTTCTCCAGGCACAATTACATACTGGAAACTCACAAAAATGTGAGTTATTTAAAATAAATAAAATTTAAATTGATTCCAACAACACAGACAGGATACTATAGGAAAACACAGTGCATGATCTCAGCATTTTCTAAATTATATGTAATTATACATGGCTTGTCTTTTAAGGAATGTATTATTAATTTGTTGGGTAATTTCATTATCTAATCATTGGCAATAAAGGCTTGCAATAATCTCATATAAATATTATATAATTAAGATCATCAGAACAGAGCTTTAAAGATCATTTTATGGGCAGTAGTGTGAAAATTGTTGTTAAGACCAGCAATAGGATTAGCTAGCTAACAACAGAACAGGATTAAGAGAAAACCTCCACAAGACTGAGCACGAAGACTGTCAACAAGCTTGTGCTATTTGCATCCGGGAACTTATCATCAGTGCACCTCACTAATGTGACAATCCAGGGGGGGCAGTGTTGAGGTAAGGACTTTCAGACAGAATGCTCACCTAGAATGTTCAGGGAGGTAGATTGTGCAGTGCCAGCTTTTCCAAACAAAAAAGTCAGCTGAAAATATGCTACTGTGTGCGTACAAATACACCAGATTAAGCAAGAACTGTAAGACTCACAAAATGAAGTCCTTATCTAAAAAATAACTCCCCCCAAAATACTTTTGTATCAACTTATCCACACATGATCAGTTACTTAAAGTCTACATAAGCAAAAACTAGACCATAACAACACCAAGAGTATGGTTACACCGGTAACAGAGGTAGCAGAAGGAACTGTGAAGAAGGAAGAAAGAAAATGTATGCAGCCAGTCACTGCCAGTTTTCACTCAGGCACCAGTAACATTCTACACTGCTCTGACCTTGCCATGTGAGAGCTGCACTGGATTACCTAGATGAAAATGGAAATAAGTTAAACTGATGTATTTGTGACATGAGGACAAGTCCAAAAAAAAAAAAAGTACATGCATAGGAAGAAGAAAAGGACAAATTAGAAACACATCAGATCCTTTTTTATTTCAGGAGAAGCTATCCTGCAGGAGCTACTCAGCCTACTCTTTAACCCATAACTACCACATAACCCACCCATCTCTCATAACTCACTTTGTCTTGGAGACAAAGAGGTGAGAGAATAAACAAATCAAGCACAGATCAAGCTGACAAAGGTCTGTCAAGAGCAGCCAAAAGCCTGTCACCACCTGAGATGTGCAGCCACAATCCAGTCTTTCTACTGGTTTTACTGGCCATTGCATCACACCCTACAAGGAGCAATAAAGGATTAATTCCCCTTCCCACCATCAAACAAAAGCACAGAAGTCTGCTTTTAACTTAATTATTCAGTAAGCTTAATGTTTGCTTTTTAAAAAATACTGAAGATTTTAAATGTATTTTTTTAAATGTTATTTTCAAATTTATTTGGTAATATTCACTTGAAGGTTCTTGCGATTATATTTGACTCCACTTTTCAACATCTAACATGAAAGTAATACAGAAAGCATGCCAAAACATAGCACATGAAAAGGAAAATCTCTGCAGGATTAGGGAAATAATCAGTTTGTTAATACACATACAAAACCCTGGTAGGATCTTAGTCAAGACAGAATTTAAAGCAATATTAATTTTTTTCTCTCCTTTTCAGTCAGTTATTTTTGTATTTCTCTAGAGATTAAGTTTTCATTTCTTTTACCACATTCAGCACAAAGTCTGAAGAATCAGTTCGTATTAAATACATGTGTAAAGACAGCTTCTTCCACAAATCTGAATTCTAAATCCAGCAGTGGCTGATTAGAGAAAGACTCCAGCTTTTGGTGCAGGGGTTTTTTTGGTTGTCTTTATTTTAAATATTAAAACCCAAAATACAGTGTTGTGGCATTTTTTGCTAATATTTCATGAACCTACCAGTCTTGAAGAAACATGTGTTGTGCAATATCAATGTTACAGGAAATTGAAGAAAATACTATATTAGATTAAGGAGAGGAAGGAACACAACAACATTTCTTGAAATTTGTAACAATAGCCGACCCTCAAGTGCTTTAGGGTTATATATTGCAAGGTCCTTATAACTGAATTGTTTAAGATTGCAAGGTGTCCAAATAAGGGTGGGATATACTTTTAAACTCTCTTGTATATATGGAAGTTAGATTATCATTCATTAGTAAAGAAATAATCAATTTCCTGATGTGTGTCATTTTACTCGACATAATTTCATAGACTCCTGGTATCAGTACATAAATAAGTTTCGTAGAAGAAAATTTGTTTTATACCTAATAAAAACTCGACCATTAATTGAGTTTTAACAAATTTTAGTCACAAGCACTTTGTGTCACAAGAGAAAATGAAGCCCAGATTCAACACATATTACTCTGATTCTGTATGAAAGACTGGCTTGGGGCAGTTTGGTTTTGGTGGGAAGTTGTTTTGTTTCATGTTCCCTTTGGGTTTCTTTGCTTTGGGGTTTTTTAGCCTTTAAGGGGGTGGGGTGGAAGTTGTTGGGGTGGTGGTTTGGGTTTTTTAAATGCAAAATTGTCCTCTGAAGCTTCAGGCCCAAGTGGAAACTTAGAAAAATTACTGACCTTTTTCACCAGTTTCTCAAGCACCAACAGTGTTAAGACACCAGCCTGCTGTGAGCTTTAACAAACCAAGAAGTAGCAGCAACCCCAGGCTCTGATTTAGCAGTTTTCTTACATAAAAGCATTTTGCCTCTGTCTTATCAAAGCTCTGATACTTCACTAAAATTTTATCCCACAGGGTGGGCTTATTTAGTTTCCATTTATTTTTGTTGATTGTCTATTCTCTGCACAAATATATTTAATTTCTCTACTCTTATTCTGCAGCACAGTAGTAAATTCCATAGCTCTTTCCAAACAAAGTAGTAGCTCAGTTTTATCTCATCACATACTGTCTGATTGCTACCCCCAGTAAAAGGAAGAAAAAGGCTTAAGAAAAAAATCCTAACTTTAAAAACTTTTTTGAAAGAAAGCAAAGAAATCTCCAAGCAAAATTCAGGTTGACAATATTAGCAAGAAAGCATCAAGCCCTCTGCTAAAGCATGTTCACCTAGAGCAGGCTGCACATGATCAAGTTCAGGCAAGTTTGGAATACCTCCAGAGAAGGCATCTCCCCAACATCTCTGGTCAGTCTGTTCCAGCGCTTTGTCACCCTCTAAAGAGGTTTTTCCTCACATGCAGATAGAACTTCTTGTGTTCCAGTTTGTGCCCATTGACCCTTTTCCTGTCACTAGGCACCACTGAAAAGAGTCTGGCCTTAGCCTCCTAACACACACCCTTTAGATATTTATAGGCATTGATAAAATATCCCCTCAGTCTTCTCCCAACTAAGCCAAGAGACCTGCATCTGATTTTCACAGAATCATTTGGTTGGAAGAGACCTTTAAGATCATCACATCCAACTGCTCACCCTGCACTGCCAGGGTCCATAAACCATGTCCCTCAGCACCACATCTACATGTCTTTTAAATGCTTCCAAGGACGAGGACTCCACCACTTCTCTGGGCAGCCTGTTCCAATGCTTTACCACTCTCTCTGTAAAGAAATTCTTCCTGATATCCAAGCTAAATCTCCCTTAGCGCAACTTGAGACCGTTTCCTCTTGTCATGTCACTTGGGAGAAGGAATTGACCCCAACCTTGCTACAGCCTCCTTTTAGGTACTTGTAGACAGTGATGAGGTTCCCCCCAAGCCTCTTTTTTGCTAGACTAAACAACCCTAGTTCACCCAGCCACTCCTTAAGTCTTATTCTCTAAACATAAACATCTTTTCCTCATAAGAGAGATGCTCCAGTGTCCTCATCATCTTTGTAGTCCTCCACTAGGTTCTCTCCAGTAGCTCCCTGTCTCTCTTGAACTGGGGAGCCCAGAACTGGACACAGTAGGTGTCCACCACAGAGGTGGTCTCACTAGGGTAGAGGAATGGGAGAACATCCCTCAACCAATTTCTCTTGGATGTGCTTCAAGAGATTCCCATTTGTCCATGTCTCCAGCCCCTTGAAGTCCCTCTGAATAGGAGCACAACCATGTGGTCTATCAAACACTCCCAGTTTTGTATTATCTACCTGATACTCATGTAGCGCAAAAATGGAAGGTATGGGTAATGAAGAAAAAAGGCAATGTAATAGTTGAAAACCTAGGATGGTTGCATTTTTAAGTATGAGACTTTCACTGAATAGAAACTTGTAATTGGAAGTGTCAGCATTACCCACCTTTACTTTGTGACAGAAGAGCTTTCAAAACATTTGCAGTGGAGGAAAACTAAATTAGCAACCTTATTCAGGGAAGTAAGCACTTCCTGTATGCACATCAGTAGAGAGAAACAGGCTGTGTTTGCCTTTGATCCACAGCATCCACAAGATTAAACAGCAGAACCTACACACTTTAATGAATTTCAGTTAAGTAGCTAGTCTCAAAAGGAAAGATCTAAAGTATCTATCTGTGCAAAGTCTATCTGATGGGCCAATCTTTCTTCTTTAGCACTGAAACAGCTGCAGACACATAAGGTGGTTGAACTGTGATACTGGCTCTGCATTTCTGAACACTGTGTTCCCCTCCAATCCAAAACCAGAGTTTGCTGCTTTTCCATCAAATCAGAAATTCACTTGTTGAGCTAAGTCATTGGATATTAGTTTACTAGAGTAATAATCAGAGAGAATTCTCATTCAACAGCGTCCCACACATGGACAAGGTCTGACAGTACAAATTCTACTAAAAGTAATTACTCCATTTCATTCAAGAGCAATAGCAAGATTGCTGCTAAGCATTCGATTGTTTCCGAATGATGTTTCGGACAATCAAGGGAAAAGAAAAGAGCAGAAAAATTGTGGAAGAAACAATGACATTAAGCACATACCAACCACCACTTTTTCTAATGGTATAAATGCTTTACTCTCTGTAACGGTCTTGTGTGATTACACAACACACATTATTGGCAAGTAAAACCTGAGCAATCCAAGAAGATGCCATGCTTCTGAAAGAGGATTCTCTTTAGGAAAAAAATAGAAACATAAAGAGGAATAGTGTTACTTTATTTAACAGAAATGGAAATAACATTTGTGTTGTTTAGCTGTCAACAGATAATATTTGAGGAAAAATGTCAGAAACGTTTTTATTTAGGTACAACCAAATTGAATAATTCTTTTCCCCTTCTGAAAAAATTCTGTTATGAAGCTGAAAAGATCTAGGTGCTTTCATATAGAATGCCCCATTTGACCTGAAATGCTTCAAATTTAATGAAGTAAACTTAAATGTTTACTTTAATGGATGAAGGAGGAATCTTACCTAGATACACTAGAGGAAAAGGAAGAAATGAGGTTAGATAAGGACTCAGTAGTGAGGATCATCCAAACGTTGCAAACAAGATCAGAACAAACTTAACCAAAAGAGCTTTGGATCCCAGCCTCCCATGTTGTTTTCTGTGTTCATCGTACTTCTCGGAATTTAAACTCTGCTACTGATTTTATTAGTAACATATAACAAAGTCTCATATTCACTCAGCACCCTAATCACTATAGGAAAGACTCACTTTAAGCCTTTAATACAAACAAACAGGAGCATCCCAAAGAGGAGGAAGTTGAAAGACCTGTATTAAAGTAATCAAAGTCTTGTAAGGCTGCAAAATAGCCTTAGTTGAAATGCTGGAATCACAAGAATTTACTTAATTCCAAAGGGAATCTTTGATAATAATCCTGCCCATATGCAATATCTTTTAAAATTAAATAAATGCCTTGCATGAACAATTAATTCTGCTTTCAACCTGGCCCCTTAAATATGTGAGCATCTGATTTTCCTGTCTAATCTTCAGCTATGTTCTTTTTCTGATTTCTCAGGGAAAAAAATATCTTAATTTGTGATTGATAGCATTTTTAAAATTGAGTACAGAGTGGCAAATACATCGAAGTGAATCACTTATTGCAGGCAATAACTGCAAAATTCAACAACTAATAACTGCTAGGTAGTATGTTAAAGAAGAGGGAGATCATAATAAACTTCAAACACTGGTTATATTCTGGGGCTATGTGTGACAAGACAAACCCACAGACATATATTCTTATTCTGCATGTCTGGATATTATAAGTGCTTCCAAAAACATTATAAACACTCCCCAAAATAAACAAAAGAGATTTCAGGGACACTTTTCTTTCATATGTCTCACAGGATATCAGAGAATTTTCAAAGCATTAGGTGAAATTCAACTTGTGTAGCTTGAAAACCCGCACACTATTTATTATAGATTATAATATTATAGATTAAGATTATTTTAAGACTATGGCTTGTTTAGAATCTTCAAAAAAATTTTAAAATCCCCACACCCTGAAAACCCACAGTCTTTGCTAGGATCTCAATAAAAGTGACAACTATTATTGAACTTGCCTTGAATCTTGTGGAATGAAAGCAGGATATGATCTCATCTTTCAAATGTAGTTCAGTACTAGTGATGTGCTAGGGCCAGATTCACCTTGATATTCTTTATATTTGAAAGTATTTTCATAATGGTATTAGCTCATGTTACCTTAACCAGCGTATACATTTTATATTCATATCATACTGCCTGGAATATCAGGGATTCAATTCCTCATTTTATTTTATTCTATTTGAAATAGACTCTTAGAAGTGCATGTTTGTTGTGTGCATGCAAGCCATTCTGCCACCTGCAGAAGACTCATGTCTTACCAGTTATTGTGTCAGATTCCTTTGGTCTGCTCTTCTCTACTCCTTTCCTCTTTTCTCCCTTTCCCAAATGGAATCACCTTCTCTGTTAACTTTGAAGAGCATTTGTTTAGTTCCAGGGTATAATGATGAGAGCAAGACACTGTCATTGATCGGTCCATTAATATCCAGTATTTTCAACCCCACAATTCCTGACCCAATAGTAATATTCTAAGACTTTGAGATATTGAGAACACAGACAATAGAAAGCTTTGGATAGCTGGCATAGTCATTTAGCGAGATATGCTACATACCTTACTCCAGAACTGATCAGAGCGCATCAGTTTGGTTTTGAATGTTTTACATAATGGGAATGACATTACTTAAAGTTTAAAAAGTAACTTTTTACATTTGAGGACACCCACTGGGTCAAGTATGATTTTGAGTTCACTACATCCTATTCGCAGCTTTGTCCTGAATTATCGCATGCATTTGAGAAAGAAATTTAGGCTTAGTTAGCCTCAGTTCGCTGCAAAATGACAATACTAATGGCAACTTCTCATGACCATTCTAAGATTTTATAGTTCATACACAACACAGGAAGACCTTTTAATGGATGCATTATAAAAATTTAAGATATTATCTAGATATTCACTTGAAACGTCATTGAAGAAAAATTTTCTCCATGAGTCTTTAGTGTTCACCAGGTAATAATCTTGATTACAAGATTCAATCTTGAACACACAATAATATTACCCTGTAAGTAGCAGCTTATAGCCCTGTAAGAAGTGAGTTCTGTCTCAAAGAAAGATTCCCCTGGCATGACCAGGAACATAAACAGCAGAGGAGGGAAGGATAAAAAAAGAAAAAAGGCTTATTTATTTGGAAGAACAAAATCTTCAAATCTTTTTCCTCCAAAAAGTTTCAGCAAGCCTAGGAATTACTTTTTGTATTTTTATATATTTCATTTATGCTTAAAAATAAAAACATACCTCAATTAGAAGTGTCCAGCTAAGATAATGGCCAACATACACGTGATTTTCCACTGTCAAAGTTCATTAGAACATTCCTCATGCAGGAGGTCAGAGACATTAAAAACAAACACACGGTTTGACATAAGTAGATAAAATGTAGGAGAAGCACAAGTTATTCTTGAGACAGAGATCAGCCTTTGCTTTTAAACAAATACTGAAGTCTTTATTTGGACTTTTGAATTAATCTGTTATTTGTTTCTCCTATTTTCAACAGCCTTAATTCCAAGCCTGGCACCTCCTTATATTTCGGGCTGAAGAATCTGGTTTTGTACCAACATACAGTGTTTGAGACTCAGCTTTACAACAGTGGAAAAATGAGGCCTTTTGTCTTTGAAGTCTGTGCAGTGTCACAAAGCTAAACAGAGAGAGAGCAGGGAGGAAAGGGGGCAAAAAAAAAAAAAACAACAAAAGGAAAATGTGGAAAAGGAAACAAAAAGCAGTAAATGGATTGGCTGGCATAATTGCAGACAGCAGAGGGAAAGATCAAT